>NW_026843400.1:600000-776114 GCF_019175385.1 Lycium barbarum
ATAGACACTTAGTTTTCCGTGATATAGAGGATTCATGGAGAAGAAGGAAAAAAATCATGCCACTAGATTCATGCCATAGAAAGAAAGGACTAGCCTCACATACTTTTTCCGTTTAACTAATCTATCGCTTGCTTGTTCTCCTTCAATGCCCACGTTTCTACCTTCAAGAGAAGTCGCATGAACATTAGCTAATCGATTACTTAAATGTACTTACTAAAGCTAAAGAAAATTGGGCAGTATTTCCTTTGTTTATACAACTTTTCCCCATATCATATATCAACTCCCAAACATCCATAACAACATCCACAATATCACAAGCAACCAATCATCATTCATCTACATTACCCACATTTCACAATCACACTCCAATTTCTCCATAATTATGGTCATAATTCATTATTGCATTTTATCACATATAATACTTGTCCCACGTTCAAAATGTCATTCATAACATATTTACTATCACAACATATCGATAATCATGACTCAATCCAAACCTTTTCCTAACAATGTCACTATTCCCACATTTATGACCCCTTTTCTATATCTTTCTACAATCCATGTGTTTTTAACTTTCAACACCTTAAACAACAAGGAATAATCATAAAACTCACCTTAGACAATGGAAGAATAAGCCTTGAGTGGAACTTCTCTTCTTGCACCATAACCCTAACTCACTTCCCTTGAGATTTCTTGATGTAGATGAGCTTTTAATAGGTTTCATACACTTGATTTTGTGGGTTTGATGAAGTTGATCATGGTTTTCCCTTGGTTTGTTGTAGATGAATAATGGAGAGACTTCTAGAGGTTTCTTGAAGTATGGAGAGTGGAAATGAGATGAATTAATGAGAAAGAGAGGTCCTTATATTAACTTGAAATCTGTCCCGACCAGAACATACGGACCAACATACGGTCCATACATTTTATATGGGCCGTATGTCTAGCCATATGTTTGGTCCAGTGAGGACCCTTATTCTGGGCAAGACATACGGCTGGACATACGGTCCGTATGTTTTATACGGCCAGTATGTCTGGCCGTATAATGCCAGTTCTCCGAAACTCGTTCTCGTCGACTCGTTTGATCTCCAATCCTTATGGGACCTTCTTGACACTTTATTAACACCTCAATACCAATCTAAGGGACACTATCACCCTTCTCCGAAACATCTTTAAGCCATCATTAACTTGTCGCTCATAATTCTTACCCGACACGCAACATATCCCTTGCTTTCCTTAACAACCTTCTTCCCTTACATAAAATGTCTTGGAATCTCGATTTGGATCATCAAAGGCTATTCCTCACTTATCAAAACATTGTATACGTCGTACCCTTCTCTAGCCTATTCACTGTACATTAATGGGGAATTTTCCAAGGTGTAACAGTAAGGTTCAAGCACCAACTGGGCGGGGCGGCCGCACCGCAGGGGGGTGGGGTAGTGCCCAGCCTAACCGAGGTGGTCCTCAGGAAAGTAGAGGGGGACAGTAGCCTGGTAGAGTTGGGGCTCAGACTGGTAATTATAATCTCGGTGGTTCACAGGCGACAGGAGGGCGCAACTATTTATACGCTTTCCCAGGTAGAGCAGTTATCACTGGTACTATCTCATTTTATGACCGGATGGCTTCTATTTTGTTTGATCCGGGCTCTACTTTTCTTATGTATCTACCTATTTTGATGTGGGTCTTGGTATGATGTGTAATACCCTTGATGCCTCTATTTATGTATCTACTCCTTTTGGGGACTATGTGGTGGTGGATAGCATCTACCCTTCGTGTGCGATTACTTTTATGGGGTATAGTACTTGGGTAGATTTGATGATCTTAGACATGGTAGATTTTGATGTTATATTGGGCATGAGTTGGTTTTCCCCGCATTATGCTATACTAGATTGTCATTCTAACACTGTTACACTAGCCATGCCAGGGCACCTAGACTCGAGTAGAAAGGTAACCTTAGTCCCCTCCCCAATAAAGTAATATCCTTTGTTCGTGCTAGGAAGATTGTAGAGAAGGGTTATCTAGCTTATCTGGCATATATCCGTTACACCAGTGCAGTTACTCCATCCCTTGATTCGGTTCTAGTGGTACACAAGCTTGCGGATGTGTTCCCTGTGGACTTTCCTGGTGTGCCACCGGATCGTGACATTGACTTTGGGATTGACTTAGACCTAGGGAGTTGTCCTATCTCTATCCCACTTTACAGGATGGCGCCAGCAGAACTCAGAGAATTTAAAGAGCAGTTGCAAGATCTTCTGAGTAAGGGGTTTATTCGCCCGAGTGCCTCTCCGTGGGGTGCTCCTATGTTGCTTGTTAAGAAAAAGGATGGGTTCATACATATGTGTATTGATTACCGTCAACTGAATAAGGTAACTATATGAAAGAAGTATCCCTTTCCCCATATTGATGACTTGTCTGATCAGTTACAGAGAGCTTTTGTATTCTTTAAAATCGACTTAAGGTCAGGGTACCATTAGTTGAAGATTCGGGCGGAGGATGTTCCTAAAATAAATTTTCGGACCAGGTATGGGCGCTATGAGTTCTTGGTTATGTCTTTCGGGTTTACTAATGCCCTAGCTGCATTTATGGATTTGATGAACAGTGTGTTTAAGCCCTATTTGGACTCTTTCATAATAGTGTTCATTGATGATATCCTGGTGTACTCTAGGAGTAAAGAAGAGCATGAGAAATATTTGAAAATTTCTCTTGGGGTATTGCGAGAGAAGGAGCTGTATGCTAAATTCTCCAAGTGTGAATTCTAGTTGTCTTCTGTGTCTTTCTTGGGGCATGTTATTTCGAAAGAGGGTATTATGGTGGATCCTCAGAAATTCAGGCAGTCAGGGAGTGGGCTAGGTCCACATCAGTAACTGAGATCTGTAGTTTCGTGGGTCTGGCTAGCTATTATCATCAGTTTGTGAAAGAGTTTGCCTCTATTGCTTCTCATTTGATCAGCTTGACTCAGAAAGAGGTACCATTTCAGTGGTCCGACGAGAGTGAGGAGAGATTTCTAAAGCTTAAGACATTGTTGATGACAACACTGATTCTTGTATTGCCCGTGGAGGGCAAGGATTTTGTTGTTTATTGTGATGCTTCACATTCTAGTTTGGGTGTTGTTTTGATACAGGAAAAGAAGGTGATTTCTTATGCTTCTCGGCAGTTGAAGGTGCATGAGAAGAACTATCCTACTAATGATATAGTAGAATTCATTTCTCAGTGTCTGAATTGTTAACAAGTGAAGTATGAACATTAGAAACCTGGGGGTACACTGCATAGAATGCCCATTCCTGAGTGGAAGTGGGAGAGAATAGCCATGGATTTCATGGTGGGTCTTCCGAAGAAGCTAGGGAAGTTTGACTCAATCTGGCTTATTGTTGACAGGTTGACTAAGTCTGCCCACTTTATTTTAGGGGAAGAATCATCTAGTGGAAGAAACTACCTGGGAAACAAAATCTGATCTCCGAAGCAAATGCCCTCAGCTTCTCACCGAGACAGGTAACTCCTCCCAAGAATTCTCATCTTTGTCGTTCAGGAATGAATGGTGTTTTAATTAGTATCTGGTGTAACGACCCTTCCGGTCATTATGGGAGAGATGTAGGATCAACTCACCAAGTGTAACCTTTCCAAAGGTAGAACAAACCAGCAGAAACTCAATCGTGTAAGCTTATAAGCTGAAACTTGACTTGTTTGAGGTTGTTACTTCATTTCCTTGAGTCCGTCGGGGGGTGACGTAGAAAATTAAAACTTCGTTGGGAATTTTGAGGCCATGGGTTGATTTATAAGGCGTATTTATGTATACATACATGTTTGTTTTTTGTTTTTTAGGCCTCGGATGAAATGTTGGGTGATAGGGGAAAAACTAGACTAAAAGTTGAGCTCATCGCCCAAAATGGACCATTGCGGCGCTTTGACTGCTGCCAGCAGCCATCCATGTTCTCGGTGGCCGTTGTGGCGGGCAGTGGACCGCTATGGCGGCACCGTTATAGCAATGGATAGACCGCCATACCAGTCAAGAGAATTTCCCTTTGGTGTGCTATAGCAGTTACTTGACCGCTATAGCGGGACAGCTGCAGCGGTGTGATGACCGCTGTAGCGGTAGACGGAAAACGGTGGACCGAATTTGTTACACCTCGGAAAAAAAATTCGTTCATGCACAGTGAATAGACTGACGAAGAGTACAACTTATGCTATGTTTTGTTAAGTAAGAAATAGCGTTTGACGATCCTAATCGAAATTTTAAAGACATTGGAGGTGAGGGAAGAAAGTTGTCAAGAAAGGCAAGGCATACGTTGTGTATCAGAAAGAATTATGAGTAACGAGTCAATGATGATTTAATGATGCTTTGGAGAAGAGTAATAACGTCCCTTAGATTGGTATTGAAGTGTTAAACAAGTGTTAAGAAGGTTCCATAAGGATTAGAGATCAAACGAGTCGACGAGAACAAAATAGGAACAGCTGGACATTATACGGCCCAACATACTGGCCGTATAAAGTATACTGGCTATATGTTAGGCCGTATAGTTGGCCAAGAGGAGCAGAGTTCACTGGACCAAACATACGGCTCGTATAAAAGATACGGACCGTATGTTGGTCCGTATATCCTTGACAGGTCAGATTTTTGTGTATTAATAAGGGACCCAAGTTCATTTAATTTCATTTCCCATTTCACTCCCCTTCTCTCTAGAACACTCTAGAATTCTCTCCACTCTTCAACTACAATAATCCAAGAGAAAACCATGATCAACTACATCAAACCCACAAAATCAAGTGTATGAAACTTATCAAAGTTCATCTACACCAAGAAATGTCAAGGGAAGTGAGCTAGGGTTTTGGTGCAAGAAGAGAAATTCCACTCAAGGCTTATTCTCCCATCATCTAAGGTGAGTTTTATGATCATTCCATGTTTTTTAAGGTATTGGAAGGCTAAGACACTTGAATTGTAGAACGATATAGAAAATGGGTCATGAATGTGTGAATAGTGTCATTGTTGAGTAGTAGTTTGGGGTGAATTGCGAATATTGGTATGTTGTGATTGTAAGTATGTTGTGAACGACATTTAGAACATGGAATAAGTATTATATGTGAGAGAATGCAATAATGAATTATGACCATGATTATGGAGAAATTGGAGTGAAATTACGAAATGTGGGTAATATAGACGAATGATGATTGTTGTTTACGATATTGTGAATGTTGTTATGAATGTTTGGGAGTTGATATAGAATATGGAAAAAGTTGTATAAACAAAGGAAATGCTGCCAAATTTTCTTTAGCTTTAGTAGGCACGTTTAAGTAATCGATTAGCTAATGTTCATGCGACTTCTCTTGAAGGTAGAAACGTGGGCATCGAAGGAGAACAAGCAAGCGATAGATTAGTTAAACGTAAAAGGTATGTGAGGCTAGTCCTTTCTTTCTGTGGCATGAATCCGATGGTATGATTTTTCCTTCTTCCTCATGAATCCTCTATATCCCGGAAAACTAATAGCCTATGTTCATGAATAGCCATATGAGATGAGAGATATATTATGAGTTCAATAATGATGATGATGAGTTAACTATAAAGATTCTAGAGTTCATGATATGATGTTCCTATAAAGCTAATGATATTGTTTATTGTATACACTCACCTTATAGACTATTTCCTTCAAGGTGAGGCAGAATACTTATAAATGTCCATAATGGAATCAGGAGTTCACGACCTTATGTCACCTCGACATAGTCATAGTTGCCTTCAAGTTCTAATGTATGTTGTTAATGATAAATGTATAATGATGCTAAGTCATGATATGTCTATGAGATGATCAATAATGTAAGTTTATAATATGCCTATGCCATGCATGAAAATGTTGAGTTACGATGGGTATATGACGATACGATTCCACCGTGCCTAGATGGCCAGACATGTCACCGCTAATGCAGGCTGCTTATGATTACACCGTGCCTAGATGGCCGGACATGTCACCGCTAATGCGGGCTGCTTATGATTACATCGTGCCTAGATGGCCGGACATGTCACTGCTAATGCAGACTGCTTATGATTACACCGTGCCTAGAGGGCCGGGCATGACACCACTAGTGGGCGGCATATGATGGTTACCTGGACGCGGGTTAACGATGATGATTTATACGATACAATGATGTACGCGCTATAATGATACATGTACTACAGTTATGTATATGATATATGTATGGAATGTATCCACCCGTAAAAGTTACTCAGGTTGTATCTTCACCCTATGACTTATGATTTCTCTTTTATGTTCATTTCATTCATGCCTTACATACTAAGTAAAATATTCATACTGACGTCCGTTTTCTTTGGACGTTGTGTTCATGCCCACAGGTAGACAGGGAGACGGTGCAGATCCATAGGAGCCACCAGTAGATTTACAGGAGCACTCCATTATTCCGGAGGTGCTATTCGGTTGATTCTTTTGTGTGTATATACATATATATATATATGTATTTTGGGCACGACGGGGTCTTGTCCCGTCCATATGTCTAGTACTCTAGTACAGGCTCGTAGATACGTATGTGTGGGTAGTATGGTCTCACATATTCTCCTCGTGTGTATATATTAGTTTGATAGCCGGAAGGCTTATGTATATAAGGTAATTATGTTTCGAAATGAAAAATGGATCTTCCTATGATTAGGAGCATATGAATGCTAAAGAAGTGTATTATGAGTATGATGAGCAATAGAATGAGTGGTGCTCGGTGGTTAGCCCCGGGTACCCGTCATGGCCGCTAGTCGGGTCGTGACAGAATTTTTTATACTTAGTCTAATATTCTCTTTTCAAAAAACACCAACACACTTCCCAACAAGCCCCTAGGGTGAAATTCCAAGCTAGGGAAAGAAACTCTTGAGAGGTAAGTTCCATCTATTCCATTCTATCATATCATTCTCCCTCATGATTGTTATCCCCTTCGTGGTTCTTCAATGGTGAAGTTTAAATAGAGACCCTAGAATGTTAATAAACCTTCTAAACTTGATGGGTTGTGGTTATTATCTAAAGGCTTGAGTTAGTTTCACATAATCATGAATTGAACATTTAGAGTCATAAAACTAAGTGAATGGAGACTTAGGGTAATATAAAAATGGTGTCTTGATCATAAAAACTGCCTGTAGTGGGAATATTGATAGAATGTTGTTATAAATTGATGATTAATGATTACTAAGACCCTTGATAGGTTTCTTAACTGCTAGAAAATCGTCCACCCCTTGGAATGGGGGAAAAAGGAAGGGTATTCTTGAATTTGTACTTGTGATTTGAGTAATTGTGACTCATTGAACCTTTTATTTCTAGACTTTGAGCGTACTGAGGCTTTAAGGAAAGGGAAATCTGTAGCGGAGTGACTTGTGTTGTTCCAGCTCTACATTGAGGAAGGTTACGATCTACTTGAGTTAGACTTTGGTTAGTTGCTTGCATGTTTATGAATTATTTAGGAGCAAGCATGTTCATGCACGATATTATGTGGCTAAACTCCCATGTGACTGTGATTGAATGATTGTGTAGGCTTCATGCCACTATTCCTATGTGTTGTTTCTATAGTGGATGTATTTTGATGAGAAGCTAATATGATCTTCTCGATGGTATTATGACATGGAATGATGAATTGAGTATTGATATTGAGAAGGTAAGAAACACTGTTCTGTAAAGAGGTATGGAAAGGCACATACGTGACCTAGATTATGGGATCGTGGTTCGAGGTTAGTTCTGAAAATAAGAGGTACAGTTATATGTCCCGCATCTGAGGTTCGTTCCGGAGCGGAGTTTTGTCCTCGGGTCCGAGGAGTATTCCAGAACGAGTTGTACATGGACACCATGGGTCCCCTGCAGGTCATGACTACTGAGCAATGACATCAGTTTGCATGTGTGTACAGTGAGTGTGGTCATTGTGGTAAACTTATTTCCGCTGTGGTTTACGTGATTGTGATTCTTGACATCTTAGTGATTTGATTGTGATTATCCTTGGTTGACTTGCTGTGGTTTATTGATATTCATGTCTGTTGACTGGCTTGTTTATTCTATTGATTTTATGAAATATGCATGATACTAATCTTAGTCAGCCTATGATATCTAGCGGTACATACTGTTTGTACTAATACTACCTTACTGCATTCTTTTGAGTGTAGATTGTGATACAGACACTGCTACCTGCCCTCACATCTAGCGTGGAGGACGTTTACTGATAGATTCAGGGTGAGTTTCTTCCCATGTCCGGTCGCCCGAAGATCTCCTTCTTATGATGTATTTTCTTATTCTGGACATTATGGATATTTATTTGTCAGATTTCATTCCTTAGACATGTTTTAGATTAAAGTCATGTACGATGACTTTTGAATTTTTGGGATTTTGTCATAGTTAGAACTTCCGCACTTATTTCAGTAATTTATGGCATGACTTATTTTGTTAATTTGATGTTTGAATGAGAAATAACTAATTTGCTTGGTTAATATAAACCGAATTTGAATGGATACATGTCCTCTGTGTTGGTTCGCCCACTAGGATTTAGTTTGGTGCTAGTCATGGCGGGTTGGGTCGTGACACTTATTCTGAGTTCTATTTATGACAATTCATAGGTATGTGGTTAAGCGAACTCAGACTGAAGAAAATAGGACATCCTCCTCTAGTTTCCAGTCAAGAGTCCATTTGGTTACACACATTCCTAATCTTCTACTTCAATTCTTCTCTTAAACCGGGTAATAGAGTATTCTTCTTCATTATAGAGTTGGAAAAGAAATTACTGTCACGACCCAACTTTCAAAGCCATGAAGGCACCTACCGCCACTCGATAAGAGAACCATCCAAAGTTGTTTTAGCCAATTTTAACAAGTATATTACGCGGAAAGAAAAAAATAAAGCCATTTAAGAGTCATAAACTAAGTCTCATAAACATAATTATACGAAATAAGTACAACCACCAGAAACCTGGTGTCACAAGTACTACTAGAATAGCTAATACTCTCTGAAATAAGAAAAGGCAGAATAAGTAAGGATGAAGAATATGGTGCCACTGTTCAGCTAATAGCTCCTCACGAATCCTTCAAGCAATCTCCTCAACAGGCGGTAAAGCCTCAGCCCCACTAGTTCTAGGAACCAAATCTGCACAAAAAAGGTGTAGCAAGTGTAGAGTGAATATTTGAAATTAACGTGTACTCAACAGCATTGTTTACCTACCCTAAACTAAAACAGCGATGAGGTTTGGTCATCCGAATGCTTACTTCCACACTTAACTGCGATTAGTCCAACATGACAATAAGTACAAGCTACAAGTCCAAGTATGAGAATCCTCCATGTTTAAAAGTACCCAAATAGTCACTAAAGCAGGATAAGAATATTCCAATAAACAATTCATGTAAGTCACCTAACAATGAGTTCATAAAATGAGATGATATTCGAATGAAATGCAATGCAAGGCCTTTCCATCACCAGTATGCATGTGCTCCTTTAATAGGGATGCGCGACCCATGGGCGATTCGCGAGGTCCATACACCACCTAGAATCATTTCCCCTCGGGCTCATAGCCACTTTAGCCTTCCAATCTCATTACTCAGTTAATCAGGCTCATATAATATATACTTAGCCAATAAGCTCACATTACCTACCTTCAGCCAATTAGGCCCTTTACCGTTTGCATCACATCACTCCTTCCGAAACCATTTCCCTTCAGACATCACATATGTATCTTCAAGTGTAATATGCATGAGATACCATATGAAGTATGAATGTGGCATGCACAATAATAAGCAACAAGGCTATATAATAAAAGGCTCAATCTTAGCTTTTTTCCACATTTAAAGGAGTAGTATAACACATAATAACAAATAAGATAGGCACTAAGCATAGAAATTATAAATAAGGGATCTCATATCCCAATCACATTCACGTAAACAATCTACGTTATTAGCTAATGCCCAAAGTATGGCATCCAGACCGGACTATACAACTCTATACTACATAAGTACCCATAACATGGTACCGGTACTCGATACAAGTGCTACACACCTCACAAGTATCGGGACCCCATTAGCAACCCCATTACTTCCTCTTTATTAGTCAATTTTAACCAACCACGACACTTTACATAGAGTCGAGCAAGGTCTTACCATTCCAGATTTAAAGTTCGAAGCTCAAGCGATCACCACACGGCCTTGCCCTTCTTCAAAGCCACCGAACGATCCCAAACCCCTCATTGAGACGAGAACAACACTGTGAAAATCACCTAAACCGGAGCTCTAGAACTCAAGATATGCTCCAAAATACTAAACGGATGAAGTTTGAATTTTTAACTCAGCGATTTTCGCTTCTGTTGTCAAAAGCTGCACTTGCGACCTGCCACGCGTCCTTTCTGTACCAACGGACATTTATTCACACCAGCGGGGTTGCAGGTGCGGACCCCACTTCGCGGATGCGAAACACCAACAATCCTCTCCGATGCTAAAATGGGCATAACTCTGTCATACGACGTCCAAATTCGACGATTCTTGTTGATATGGTTCCGTACTAACAATACAAATCTAATGGTTTAATAGAAATACAAATCAAAGGTCGTTTGCTCAATATAGTACTCTTTATGGCCTAAGAAATGATGTCGAAACATCTAACAAGAGAGCGACACAACCCAAATCCATCTGAAACTCATCGAAATCTCACCAAAACTTGCGGACAAGTCCAAAATCATCATATGAACTTGTTGGAACTTTCAGAGCATCGAAACGGCTGTCTTGACCTGAAGTGGGCTGTGGCCAACTATAATTCCTTAACCTAACTAGTTTCTCAACCAATGACCCAAATCACACCTGAACTCCTCGAAAACTGAAGCAATGACTCGACTAATTCATAAATTACATTTCGAACATAATGGGATCGACGAACTTCAAAAAAGATTCATTTACCCCTGGTGTTGACTTTGGTCAACCATTCTTATTTCTTAACTTAAGAATTTCAAAAATATCCTTTTCCTTACCCATAACTCTTCTGAAAGCTTTAAGAATTCCCGTAAATCATATACATCATTGCGAAGCTAATGGAAACAACAAATTTCCAATACGGATCTTATTTCTTTCCGTGACCATCTTTTCGCCATAAATAGGCACATAGATACTAAAACCGACTTAATTGTTAAAACCAACCAAACAAATCTAAAATTATCTCCGTCAACTTATACAGGTCATAAATAATATTACAAATCTAACGGAATCTTTAGATCGCCAATCAGAGCACGTTTTCCTTAAACGATCAATTAATCCAAATGATTAAATATCAGGATTTCAAAAAAGAAACCTTCTCCCAAAGTGGTTCAAATGATATATGTTTGACATCAAATTTTGGTAGCAAGTCAAAATAATTATTACAGAGCTCTGAGAATAGATGACACATAAAATAGAGTATCTATTCTAAAAAATGACCGACCGCGTCGTTAAATCATCCTCCACTTTGACACACGTTTGTCCTCTAATGTAATGAGAAAGTAGGTATTTGAACTATCAAAAAGGTGGGGGGTATCCAAACCACATGTCCAACTCGGCCTCCCCAAGTAGCCTCTTCGACCGGACAATGCCTCTATGTCACGACCCAATTTAGGATCGCGTGGGCACCTACCATTCCTACATCTGTAGGCGAACCCTCAACCAAGGTACAAAAAAAAAGTCAAGTAAAGAATGAGATTCATTATCCTTCAAGATAGATTATAATCAACAACGGAAATCAAATCAGTATATTAATCAAATAGCGGAAGTGTCTACAACGATTAAATAAATACAATGACTAATTCTCCCCGTGACCTTATCTAGACTAGTACAAGAACGACTAATGTTGAACCAAAATACAATAATAAATCTATGACCCAACCTCCATCTAGTAATGAAAGGGATGGAGGTCTTCAGGATAGGCACCATGCATCTTCCGAAAAACTCCAATGATCAATTTCCTGAAAAACTCTACGCCCCAAAAGGGATGGAGCAAGAGTAGTATCAGTATAACACTTGTACTGGTAATTATCATAGGCCGACAATGGTTAGAAGAACATATCAGTGAAAGAGTTCACAAATAAGCATGGTAAGTAAACTAGGTCAACAACGCACGTTACCTACCGTTCGTCGCAACAAAAGAGGTTCTTATTCTCACAAACTCTTCCCAAGTAATCCATTGCCTAACTTACGTTGTACTCGTTTTTATCTCCTTAGCATACACTAGACAATTCCACACAAGTATCACAAGTTAACCACCATTACGCTATTCAATCTTAGTATCAGAAGTCATTCCGTCATGCTGATGTTCATTATTTACCTAATTTTAGGAAACCAACATATACAACTGAACCAACGAACTATCAGCAAAGGTAATCCAAGATCATGGCCTATGGTTATAGCAACTAAGCCCAACTGTGTCAAGTCTCAAATACTCAGTCATCCGAATATCACAAATACATCACAAGAATATCACAATAGAAGCCAAAGTGCAATGCAATACAATAATGTATGGAATGTGAATGCAATGCCATGCTGTGTACACATGTACTCCGGACGGAAATCTCCATGTCTCGGTAGCACAACCCATGGGGGACCCGCAAAGTCCATGTACCTCACGGTTCTGACAAAAACCTCGGATACCACTGCTGATAATAACGAGGTTAGGGAGATCCCAAATTTATAATTAAAATATAAGAAGTGCGGAAGCAAATATAGAAAAGAATCTAAAAACTAAAAAAATAAAAGATATGGGAAATTCGAAGGAACAATCCACGAATTTCCAAGAACGTTAGTTCTAAAGTCTTGACAAGATCCAAGTAACAACGTATAGATTTATAGGAAGAAATCTAACGCCTTTACTTGAGATAACTAATCAAAAACAGTAGATTAGGATCCTGACCGCTTTGTGAGTAACTTAAGACAACAATTAGTATTTAGAACTAACCGCCTTCGAAAGAATACCAAAAAGAAATCAAAGATATCAAGGAAGAAATTATCTTACTACCTTGAACTAGGAACTAGTTAGGTTGAAAGATAAATCCTAAAGTAATGCCACAAAGGTTCAAAAGAACTCTCAATATAATATATTCTTCAAAATCTGATTTACAATGGATGACAATCACCCCTATATATAGTTGTAAAGGAAGGAACTAGTCCAAATAGAAATAAATGGGAATTATCTTCCCTAGAAACATAGAAGACTTCCCACACTAGGACCAATGTAGTCAACATAGATTAAAACAACCTAGAAGACTACCCACACTTGGACCAATGCAAGTCAACATAGATTAAAACAACAATTAATTATTTATTCTAGAAACTAATTTGGGCCAATTTGGGCTGCTGGAAACTTCTTCTTTTGGGGCTGATTTGGGCCTCATTTCATCTCACTTTGGACTTTAATTTGGGCCTCCAAATAGGTGTAAGACTTGAGGAAAAAAATCTGAATAGTGCTGGAGGTCTTCTGCCATCACAAGACAATTTTTTTAATTGCTAATTGAAGCCCGTTGATCTTGACATAACATTTCCTTGTCCTTCAATGGAGTTGAGCTTCCATGGCTGCTATCATTCTCCCCCTCTTAAAGAAGATTCGTCTCGAATCTTGGTGGTGACCTTATTTTCTATTTAATGCATTTGAGCCTTCGTGGTTGCTATCATTCTTCCTCTCTTAAAGATTATTCTTGTCCTTGAATCTTGATATTTTCCTGCAACCAACATGATAATCACAATAAGTAGAAAAACACAACAACCACTTGGTATGAGTAACACAAGGTAGTGACCATGCAACCATTTAATCCACTTATTATTTTTATGCACAAACACTCCTTTTAAAAGTCCAAGTATAACATCAGCTAACAGGAAAATGTAATCACCAACACAAGCACTAAAAACACAATTCATAAGATCTTTAAATTGCAGAGGGTCATTAGCTAGACCAAAAGCGTATGAATACAAGGAAAACATACCATATTTGCTCTTGCTAAATAATTTAACCTCACCATTAGATATACCATAATCAAGATATGGACCAAAAGTAATTTCCTCAAGAAGTGGCTTGGAATAAACCTGCAAAAAAGGATCGACGAAACAAGATAAAGATATTGTTAAATTAGCAATGTGTGAGCACTTGTCCTTTTCCACACTTGAACTACTACATTCTGCACCTAGCTCAACTTTCTCAATATCTACGGCACCAAAAGCTTCATGTGTCTCAATGTCTTTATTGGAAACTTCATCACCTTTGCTTCCTTCATTGGAATCCCAAAGTGGACAAAAATGTACAGTAAACTCATGTTTAGTATCATCCCACAATGGGTTATCCCACACTTTAAAACCTTGACTAATGAGATTAGTCATATCCCCTTCCATTGCTACAACTAAAATATTACTAGCATAGTGCACATTAGACATGAATGAGTTCTCATCAACAACTGCATCACTAGAGTCAAATAAAGTATGACCTAAATAAGGAGAATAACTCTCATCCATAGGTGATGAAACAACAGATTCAAAAATTGAATTATCACAACTCTTACCTACAATTCCTTCACATTCAATGGCTTTTAAAGCACATAAAGTATTAGGTTTAGCCATTTTACCACAAGTTGCTTCCTTAAAGGATCCTCTACCTTGGTCTACATGTGATGTAGCACTTGAAAATTTTGCGGAATCTTCTTGGCAACATAAGGTCTTTATCTCTTTTCTTTGCTGTTCTAAAGACCGCATGGGCGCTTGTTCCGAAACCTGCAATGTAGATTCAAAAACACTAGAAAGACAAAGAGTAAGGAGGTTAGAAGATAAACAAGAACCATTCTCACTTAAGCTCTCTTTTGATTCTCTCAATTCTTGTAACAAAACACTTTTTGTTCTAACATCTCTGCCTTCACTCTCATTCTTTTCACTCTTGCTTTTGTTTTTATCTCCATTCTTTTCTTGTGACAACTCACTCGCTTTTCTCAACTGAAACTTTCCTTTTTCCTCTCTTGAGTTACCATTTTGCACTCCCTTACTCCACCCAATTTTGTATCTCTCTTCCTTATAATTTTTTTTTTCACTCAGTTCTTTTATTCTCTCATCTTCTCTTTTTTCTGGAGGTTTAAGAACTTCTGTTAGTGTAAGAGAAGTTACACATGATGAAGAGTCACTCTTTTGTTCACAACTTGACTCCTCCTCTTGGAAGATTACATACTTAACCATCTTATTGGAACGAATAGGAATTTTGGAGTTAGCTTCATCTTGGGACAGTGTTATAGAATGAATGCGCCTCAATTCCTCCTTTAAATCACTCCACGTCAAAAGTAGCCGATTAAATTTCACCCAATGAGGGTTACGATAATCATCGACTATCTTCCGTAATTTCAAGGACAATGCCCTTGTGGCAAACTCCAATTTTTCCATCTCCCAAAAATTGTTACAAGCAAATATATGCTCCATATAGTATTCCCATTGTAGGTAAGTTTCTTTACTAGCACACATGCACAATCTTGGTAGTACCACATGATTACTGCCGCACTTGGCCAATCCTTCATAATCATAGATTCTTGCAATTGTGAAAGACATAGTTATTTTAAAGAAAATGTATCACTCAGTTTTTTTTTTTTTTTTTTTTGGCTTTTTTCCTCAATTATTCTCACCCACTCTTGCCTTTTTCCCCTCAAATAACCTTTGGGAAAACACTTTGTGGATTTATAATTAAACCCCACTAGAATCAAGCCCTTAGTAGTAAAATAAAGAATTTTAGGGCACTAAAAAAAGTGAAGAACCAATCCTAGAAAGAATTAGAATTTAGTTGAAACAAGACTCGAACAAAAAGGACATTTTTTTAAAGGAGCAAGAAAAGAATTGATTGCTTCTTAGCTTTAAAGATCTAGGATCCCCTCTTCTTGTTTTCTATCTTAATCTTTAGAAAACAAATAAATGGAAGAAATTTCTTGAAGAGCAAACACTAAACTTTTTTTTTTCTTTTTTTTTTTCGTCACTGTTCACTGCTACAGTACTTTTTTTTTTTTTTTTTTTTTGCTCTTTTTTTTTTCAAGAAATCCCCAAGATTATCAAGAACGGAATCTTGATAGAACCGCTCTGATACCACTTGATAATAACGAGGTTAGGGAGATCCCAAATTTATAATTAAAATATAAGAAGTGCGGAAGCAAATATAGAAAAGAATCTAAAAACTAAAAAAATAAAAGATATGGGAAATTCGAAGGAACAATCCACGAATTTCCAAGAACGTTAGTTCTAAAGTCTTGACAAGATCCAAGTAACAACGTATAGATTTATAGGAAGAAATCTAACGCCTTTACTTGAGATAACTAATCAAAAACAGTAGATTAGGATCCTGACCGCTTTGTGAGTAACTTAAGACAACAATTAGTATTTAGAACTAACCGCCTTCGAAAGAATACCAAAAAGAAATCAAAGATATCAAGGAAGAAATTATCTTACTACCTTGAACTAGGAACTAGTTAGGTTGAAAGATAAATCCTAAAGTAATGCCACAAAGGTTCAAAAGAACTCTCAATATAATATATTCTTCAAAATCTGATTTACAATGGATGACAATCACCCCTATATATAGTTGTAAAGGAAGGAACTAGTCCAAATAGAAATAAATGGGAATTATCTTCCCTAGAAACATAGAAGACTTCCCACACTAGGACCAATGTAGTCAACATAGATTAAAACAACCTAGAAGACTACCCACACTTGGACCAATGCAAGTCAACATAGATTAAAACAACAATTAATTATTTATTCTAGAAACTAATTTGGGCCAATTTGGGCTGCTGGAAACTTCTTCTTTTGGGGCTGATTTGGGCCTCATTTCATCTCACTTTGGACTTTAATTTGGGCCTCCAAATAGGTGTAAGACTTGAGGAAAAAAATCTGAATAGTGCTGGAGGTCTTCTGCCATCACAAGACAATTTTTTTAATTGCTAATTGAAGCCCGTTGATCTTGACATAACATTTCCTTGTCCTTCAATGGAGTTGAGCTTCCATGGCTGCTATCATTCTCCCCCTCTTAAAGAAGATTCGTCTCGAATCTTGGTGGTGACCTTATTTTCTATTTAATGCATTTGAGCCTTCGTGGTTGCTATCATTCTTCCTCTCTTAAAGATTATTCTTGTCCTTGAATCTTGATATTTTCCTGCAACCAACATGATAATCACAATAAGTAGAAAAACACAACAACCACTTGGTATGAGTAACACAAGGTAGTGACCATGCAACCATTTAATCCACTTATTATTTTTATGCACAAACACTCCTTTTAAAAGTCCAAGTATAACATCAGCTAACAGGAAAATGTAATCACCAACACAAGCACTAAAAACACAATTCATAAGATCTTTAAATTGCAGAGGGTCATTAGCTAGACCAAAAGCGTATGAATACAAGGAAAACATACCATATTTGCTCTTGCTAAATAATTTAACCTCACCATTAGATATACCATAATCAAGATATGGACCAAAAGTAATTTCCTCAAGAAGTGGCTTGGAATAAACCTGCAAAAAAGGATCGACGAAACAAGATAAAGATATTGTTAAATTAGCAATGTGTGAGCACTTGTCCTTTTCCACACTTGAACTACTACATTCTGCACCTAGCTCAACTTTCTCAATATCTACGGCACCAAAAGCTTCATGTGTCTCAATGTCTTTATTGGAAACTTCATCACCTTTGCTTCCTTCATTGGAATCCCAAAGTGGACAAAAATGTACAGTAAACTCATGTTTAGTATCATCCCACAATGGGTTATCCCACACTTTAAAACCTTGACTAATGAGATTAGTCATATCCCCTTCCATTGCTACAACTAAAATATTACTAGCATAGTGCACATTAGACATGAATGAGTTCTCATCAACAACTGCATCACTAGAGTCAAATAAAGTATGACCTAAATAAGGAGAATAACTCTCATCCATAGGTGATGAAACAACAGATTCAAAAATTGAATTATCACAACTCTTACCTACAATTCCTTCACATTCAATGGCTTTTAAAGCACATAAAGTATTAGGTTTAGCCATTTTACCACAAGTTGCTTCCTTAAAGGATCCTCTACCTTGGTCTACATGTGATGTAGCACTTGAAAATTTTGCGGAATCTTCTTGGCAACATAAGGTCTTTATCTCTTTTCTTTGCTGTTCTAAAGACCGCATGGGCGCTTGTTCCGAAACCTGCAATGTAGATTCAAAAACACTAGAAAGACAAAGAGTAAGGAGGTTAGAAGATAAACAAGAACCATTCTCACTTAAGCTCTCTTTTGATTCTCTCAATTCTTGTAACAAAACACTTTTTGTTCTAACATCTCTGCCTTCACTCTCATTCTTTTCACTCTTGCTTTTGTTTTTATCTCCATTCTTTTCTTGTGACAACTCACTCGCTTTTCTCAACTGAAACTTTCCTTTTTCCTCTCTTGAGTTACCATTTTGCACTCCCTTACTCCACCCAATTTTGTATCTCTCTTCCTTATAATTTTTTTTTTCACTCAGTTCTTTTATTCTCTCATCTTCTCTTTTTTCTGGAGGTTTAAGAACTTCTGTTAGTGTAAGAGAAGTTACACATGATGAAGAGTCACTCTTTTGTTCACAACTTGACTCCTCCTCTTGGAAGATTACATACTTAACCATCTTATTGGAACGAATAGGAATTTTGGAGTTAGCTTCATCTTGGGACAGTGTTATAGAATGAATGCGCCTCAATTCCTCCTTTAAATCACTCCACGTCAAAAGTAGCCGATTAAATTTCACCCAATGAGGGTTACGATAATCATCGACTATCTTCCGTAATTTCAAGGACAATGCCCTTGTGGCAAACTCCAATTTTTCCATCTCCCAAAAATTGTTACAAGCAAATATATGCTCCATATAGTATTCCCATTGTAGGTAAGTTTCTTTACTAGCACACATGCACAATCTTGGTAGTACCACATGATTACTGCCGCACTTGGCCAATCCTTCATAATCATAGATTCTTGCAATTGTGAAAGACATAGTTATTTTAAAGAAAATGTATCACTCAGTTTTTTTTTTTTTTTTTTTTGGCTTTTTTCCTCAATTATTCTCACCCACTCTTGCCTTTTTCCCCTCAAATAACCTTTGGGAAAACACTTTGTGGATTTATAATTAAACCCCACTAGAATCAAGCCCTTAGTAGTAAAATAAAGAATTTTAGGGCACTAAAAAAAGTGAAGAACCAATCCTAGAAAGAATTAGAATTTAGTTGAAACAAGACTCGAACAAAAAGGACATTTTTTTAAAGGAGCAAGAAAAGAATTGATTGCTTCTTAGCTTTAAAGATCTAGGATCCCCTCTTCTTGTTTTCTATCTTAATCTTTAGAAAACAAATAAATGGAAGAAATTTCTTGAAGAGCAAACACTAAACTTTTTTTTTTCTTTTTTTTTTTCGTCACTGTTCACTGCTACAGTACTTTTTTTTTTTTTTTTTTTTTTTTGCTCTTTTTTTTTTCAAGAAATCCCCAAGATTATCAAGAACGGAATCTTGATAGAACCGCTCTGATACCACTTGATAATAACGAGGTTAGGGAGATCCCAAATTTATAATTAAAATATAAGAAGTGCGGAAGCAAATATAGAAAAGAATCTAAAAACTAAAAAAATAAAAGATATGGGAAATTCGAAGGAACAATCCACGAATTTCCAAGAACGTTAGTTCTAAAGTCTTGACAAGATCCAAGTAACAACGTATAGATTTATAGGAAGAAATCTAACGCCTTTACTTGAGATAACTAATCAAAAACAGTAGATTAGGATCCTGACCGCTTTGTGAGTAACTTAAGACAACAATTAGTATTTAGAACTAACCGCCTTCGAAAGAATACCAAAAAGAAATCAAAGATATCAAGGAAGAAATTATCTTACTACCTTGAACTAGGAACTAGTTAGGTTGAAAGATAAATCCTAAAGTAATGCCACAAAGGTTCAAAAGAACTCTCAATATAATATATTCTTCAAAATCTGATTTACAATGGATGACAATCACCCCTATATATAGTTGTAAAGGAAGGAACTAGTCCAAATAGAAATAAATGGGAATTATCTTCCCTAGAAACATAGAAGACTTCCCACACTAGGACCAATGTAGTCAACATAGATTAAAACAACCTAGAAGACTACCCACACTTGGACCAATGCAAGTCAACATAGATTAAAACAACAATTAATTATTTATTCTAGAAACTAATTTGGGCCAATTTGGGCTGCTGGAAACTTCTTCTTTTGGGGCTGATTTGGGCCTCATTTCATCTCACTTTGGACTTTAATTTGGGCCTCCAAATAGGTGTAAGACTTGAGGAAAAAAATCTGAATAGTGCTGGAGGTCTTCTGCCATCACAAGACAATTTTTTTAATTGCTAATTGAAGCCCGTTGATCTTGACATAACATTTCCTTGTCCTTCAATGGAGTTGAGCTTCCATGGCTGCTATCATTCTCCCCCTCTTAAAGAAGATTCGTCTCGAATCTTGGTGGTGACCTTATTTTCTATTTAATGCATTTGAGCCTTCGTGGTTGCTATCATTCTTCCTCTCTTAAAGATTATTCTTGTCCTTGAATCTTGATATTTTCCTGCAACCAACATGATAATCACAATAAGTAGAAAAACACAACAACCACTTGGTATGAGTAACACAAGGTAGTGACCATGCAACCATTTAATCCACTTATTATTTTTATGCACAAACACTCCTTTTAAAAGTCCAAGTATAACATCAGCTAACAGGAAAATGTAATCACCAACACAAGCACTAAAAACACAATTCATAAGATCTTTAAATTGCAGAGGGTCATTAGCTAGACCAAAAGCGTATGAATACAAGGAAAACATACCATATTTGCTCTTGCTAAATAATTTAACCTCACCATTAGATATACCATAATCAAGATATGGACCAAAAGTAATTTCCTCAAGAAGTGGCTTGGAATAAACCTGCAAAAAAGGATCGACGAAACAAGATAAAGATATTGTTAAATTAGCAATGTGTGAGCACTTGTCCTTTTCCACACTTGAACTACTACATTCTGCACCTAGCTCAACTTTCTCAATATCTACGGCACCAAAAGCTTCATGTGTCTCAATGTCTTTATTGGAAACTTCATCACCTTTGCTTCCTTCATTGGAATCCCAAAGTGGACAAAAATGTACAGTAAACTCATGTTTAGTATCATCCCACAATGGGTTATCCCACACTTTAAAACCTTGACTAATGAGATTAGTCATATCCCCTTCCATTGCTACAACTAAAATATTACTAGCATAGTGCACATTAGACATGAATGAGTTCTCATCAACAACTGCATCACTAGAGTCAAATAAAGTATGACCTAAATAAGGAGAATAACTCTCATCCATAGGTGATGAAACAACAGATTCAAAAATTGAATTATCACAACTCTTACCTACAATTCCTTCACATTCAATGGCTTTTAAAGCACATAAAGTATTAGGTTTAGCCATTTTACCACAAGTTGCTTCCTTAAAGGATCCTCTACCTTGGTCTACATGTGATGTAGCACTTGAAAATTTTGCGGAATCTTCTTGGCAACATAAGGTCTTTATCTCTTTTCTTTGCTGTTCTAAAGACCGCATGGGCGCTTGTTCCGAAACCTGCAATGTAGATTCAAAAACACTAGAAAGACAAAGAGTAAGGAGGTTAGAAGATAAACAAGAACCATTCTCACTTAAGCTCTCTTTTGATTCTCTCAATTCTTGTAACAAAACACTTTTTGTTCTAACATCTCTGCCTTCACTCTCATTCTTTTCACTCTTGCTTTTGTTTTTATCTCCATTCTTTTCTTGTGACAACTCACTCGCTTTTCTCAACTGAAACTTTCCTTTTTCCTCTCTTGAGTTACCATTTTGCACTCCCTTACTCCACCCAATTTTGTATCTCTCTTCCTTATAATTTTTTTTTTCACTCAGTTCTTTTATTCTCTCATCTTCTCTTTTTTCTGGAGGTTTAAGAACTTCTGTTAGTGTAAGAGAAGTTACACATGATGAAGAGTCACTCTTTTGTTCACAACTTGACTCCTCCTCTTGGAAGATTACATACTTAACCATCTTATTGGAACGAATAGGAATTTTGGAGTTAGCTTCATCTTGGGACAGTGTTATAGAATGAATGCGCCTCAATTCCTCCTTTAAATCACTCCACGTCAAAAGTAGCCGATTAAATTTCACCCAATGAGGGTTACGATAATCATCGACTATCTTCCGTAATTTCAAGGACAATGCCCTTGTGGCAAACTCCAATTTTTCCATCTCCCAAAAATTGTTACAAGCAAATATATGCTCCATATAGTATTCCCATTGTAGGTAAGTTTCTTTACTAGCACACATGCACAATCTTGGTAGTACCACATGATTACTGCCGCACTTGGCCAATCCTTCATAATCATAGATTCTTGCAATTGTGAAAGACATAGTTATTTTAAAGAAAATGTATCACTCAGTTTTTTTTTTTTTTTTTTTTTGGCTTTTTTCCTCAATTATTCTCACCCACTCTTGCCTTTTTCCCCTCAAATAACCTTTGGGAAAACACTTTGTGGATTTATAATTAAACCCCACTAGAATCAAGCCCTTAGTAGTAAAATAAAGAATTTTAGGGCACTAAAAAAAGTGAAGAACCAATCCTAGAAAGAATTAGAATTTAGTTGAAACAAGACTCGAACAAAAAGGACATTTTTTTAAAGGAGCAAGAAAAGAATTGATTGCTTCTTAGCTTTAAAGATCTAGGATCCCCTCTTCTTGTTTTCTATCTTAATCTTTAGAAAACAAATAAATGGAAGAAATTTCTTGAAGAGCAAACACTAAACTTTTTTTTTTCTTTTTTTTTTTCGTCACTGTTCACTGCTACAGTACTTTTTTTTTTTTTTTTTTTTTTTTGCTCTTTTTTTTTTCAAGAAATCCCCAAGATTATCAAGAACGGAATCTTGATAGAACCGCTCTGATACCACTTGATAATAACGAGGTTAGGGAGATCCCAAATTTATAATTAAAATATAAGAAGTGCGGAAGCAAATATAGAAAAGAATCTAAAAACTAAAAAAATAAAAGATATGGGAAATTCGAAGGAACAATCCACGAATTTCCAAGAACGTTAGTTCTAAAGTCTTGACAAGATCCAAGTAACAACGTATAGATTTATAGGAAGAAATCTAACGCCTTTACTTGAGATAACTAATCAAAAACAGTAGATTAGGATCCTGACCGCTTTGTGAGTAACTTAAGACAACAATTAGTATTTAGAACTAACCGCCTTCGAAAGAATACCAAAAAGAAATCAAAGATATCAAGGAAGAAATTATCTTACTACCTTGAACTAGGAACTAGTTAGGTTGAAAGATAAATCCTAAAGTAATGCCACAAAGGTTCAAAAGAACTCTCAATATAATATATTCTTCAAAATCTGATTTACAATGGATGACAATCACCCCTATATATAGTTGTAAAGGAAGGAACTAGTCCAAATAGAAATAAATGGGAATTATCTTCCCTAGAAACATAGAAGACTTCCCACACTAGGACCAATGTAGTCAACATAGATTAAAACAACCTAGAAGACTACCCACACTTGGACCAATGCAAGTCAACATAGATTAAAACAACAATTAATTATTTATTCTAGAAACTAATTTGGGCCAATTTGGGCTGCTGGAAACTTCTTCTTTTGGGGCTGATTTGGGCCTCATTTCATCTCATTTTGGACTTTAATTTGGGCCTCCAAATAGGTGTAAGACTTGAGGAAAAAAATCTGAATAGTGCTGGAGGTCTTCTGCCATCACAAGACAATTTTTTTAATTGCTAATTGAAGCCCGTTGATCTTGACATAACATTTCCTTGTCCTTCAATGGAGTTGAGCTTCCATGGCTGCTATCAACTGCCACACGATTCTCGCAATAACCTGAGCAATTGCTACACACAACCTTGATTCTAGGAGAACCATCGGATATCAGTCCTCACGTCACTCTCATCCAACTGAGCCCAACTCATCACAGTGTTTCCTAAAGTATCAACAATGTATCAACATTATATCATGAAGGATGAGAATGTGTGCAATGTATGAGTTCAATGTCAATAATCAATCGATATCACAAGTACCACGCGTGGGCACACTAACAATATCATGAAAAGGCTACGCAATAAGCTATAATAGAACACTATCCTCGTATCAAATGACAACACGTAGGATGCTACCAAATCATAATCAGGATATATCAATAGCCTCCGATAACCAACACGGATAAGTCACATAGCAATATCACCTTATTTCTTTACTGCCTAACAACATCAATACATGATAATTGCGCTTTCTACTTACCAAGGGCATTACTAATATCTAGTCTAAAATCATTTCACATTCTTGGCACATTTTATCCATTTCAATACCAAATAAGATTAAATATTAAATAGCACAGGACATGTTATACGCGTCATACGGGAACTCCTTATCAAAGAGACATAGTAAACTAAGTACCAAACAACTAATCTTCCAAGTCACACAAAGTCCACCAAATACTCACGGGAAAACCAACACATGGACCTAGGGGATTCTACTGGCCACAAGCTCGAACATACAAATCCCATAAAAGTACCATCCTAAGTATCCATCCCAAACTCCAAAATCCTATACATGCATTCTCTGTTTCATCTAATACACGAATATGTAAGTCTAACCAGAGTCTACCGAAAAAGAAGTCATAACCTACCTTGAGGTCAAAGAGGAGCGTGAACATCTACTTGGATTCCATCTTCCATCTTCTTAGGGAACCCGTTGATCCGAGAGGTCTTGGAATGGTGTACATATTTATGTAAGTAAAGATTGAAGAAATCGGGGTCATAGGGCAAAATCGGCATTCTTAAATTAATAGACCTCTTGATTATGCAAATCTCACCTTTTTAAGGAACACAAGGTTAATCTAGGTCAAGCTTACTCAATTAATTCTCATAAGTCATTATTAGCCTCTAACAATTTAACCCATTTAGGAAATTAGAAGGTCGAAGGAAGAACCCTCATTTTAAGCTTTGCCATAATCACAAATGGTTTAAAAAGAAAAGGGGAAACTAAAAGAGAAGAGATGAGGGGTTTAAGGAATTTACCTCCCCAACATTTTGGTCTCCAGGATATGAAAATATCTCCAAGTAGCAGCTGTGAAATGGGAAAATAAAAGCTAGGTCAAGTCAAGAAATTGGGTCTTAAATATGGAAATAACTGCCCCTCAACTGCCGTGGTGGTCCTAAGGCCGCTGTGGCAGCACCGTTTCGGTGGTATCCCACCACTGGGACGATCAATCAGAGATATTGCAAAACCTCTTCGGTGGGGTTCCAACCTACGCTGGAGCGGCAGGTCTCCCGCTATGGCTGCATAACTGGCCGAAACTCGACATTTTACACGCAACTCACACGATTGGTCCGATCAAGTTAGCGATTTAGGAGCGTGGAGATCAAAAGGTGTTTTTAAGGGGGTCAATGTCGCAAATTTCCCAAAAGTCACAGTAACGACGAAACGGGTCATTACACTCTATTGAACCTTCAGTGGGACTATCTCTTTGGATCTCAACTTCTGAATCTATCTATCCAAAATAGCTACTGATTCTTCCTCAAAAGTCAAATTCTTACCAAGCAACCCTGAAACCCATTCAATCACATGAGCACCATCCGAATGATACTCCTCACAAGTATCGGGATGCCTTTAGTTACCCCCATTGCTCCCTCTTTATTAGTCCATTTTGACCAACCACGATTGTTTAGATAGAGTCAAATAAGGTCTCGACTATCCTGATTTGAAGTTCGAAACTCAAGTGATCATTACAAGGCCTTTCCCTTCTTCATAGCCTCTGAACGATCCCAAACCCCTTGTTGAGTCGAGAACAATGTCGTTAAGATCACCTCAAGAGGAGCTCTAGAACTCAAGATATGCTCCAAAATACTAAATGGATAAAGTCTAAATTTTTAACTCAGCGATTTCTGCTTCCGCGGTCAAAAGCTCCCACCTGCGACCTACCACGTGTCCTTTCCGCACCTGCGAACCATTATTTTTCCTTTCAGGGTCATAGATTCGTACCCCACTTTTTGGATGCAAAACACCAGAACCAGCGATCCTCTCCGACACTAAAATTGGCATAAATCCCTCATACGACGTCCAAATTCGACAATTCTTTTTGCTATGTTTCCGTAATCAGGCTATGGATATGATTCAGTATGGTACCCATTATGGAAAAATAAATGATGATGAAACTTCAAACACGAGAGCGACATATTCCAAATCTATCGAAATCTCACCAAAACTTGCGAACAAGTCATAAATCATCATACAAACTAATAGGAACTTTCAGAACATCGACACGGGGTCGTCTTGACCTGAAGTTTACCGTGGTCAACTCCAATTCCTTAACTTAACTAGTTTCTCAAACAATGACCCAAATCACATCCGAATCCCTCGGGAACCAAGCCAATGACTCGACTAAGACATAAATAATATTTTGGACCTAATGGAATCAATGAAACTTTAAAAAAGACTCATTTATCCCTTAAGTTTTGTAAACCATTCTCATTTCTTAACTTAAGGACTTCCAAAATATCCCTTTCCTAACCCATATGCTACATCTCGTAGTTTTATACATCGAGATTCGTCGTATGTTAGTTACCCAAGTCTTGGACATCGGAGCTGTCTCCAAGGTTATACGAGGTTGGACATGCCTATCTTATGTTTATAAGGGTTTAAGTTCATGTTTGGTAAGTTATGAAAGGATTAAAGAATAAGTGAATCGAAGAGAGTACATTTTGACAAGTTTCATTCTGAAATTATTTTATACGGACTGTATTGTTGGGATACGGATCGTATCTTGGGATACTGGCGTATTTAAGGATGTTCAAATTTAACAGAGAAGGCAAATTTTGAGGCTGGGAAATACAAACCATTATACAGTCCGTATAAAATTATATGGCCAGTATATTGGCCGTATGATTTTATATGTACCGTATTCCACTGTCGGTGCCAGATCTTTTTTTTAAAATATTTTATATCCCCTCATTTTTATCTCATTTCCTCAAATCCCAAATACCTCTAGAAACTTCTCCGACATAGGTGATCAACATTTTCCAAGTGAAATCAATGATCAAAGTGAGAATCAAGTGCCAAGGGTTTTCAAAGTATTGTTGAAGATTGTTTCTCCTTCTTGTAGAGACTTTGGAGGATACTTCAAGGTGAAGTAACCTTGGAATTGAAGTGCTCTTGAACTCTTGAGGTAATATTTCATCTTATTTCCATGTTTATGTGTTTATGTGATAATTATGATAAGGTTTGAGAGGAAGAAATTGGAGGAAAGGTTCACGTTGGAAAGGTTAAAACATGAACTTGATGTTATTTTGAGTTGTAATATAACTTGAGCCACGATTGTTAGTGTGTTTTGAGCAAAAATCTTGTTATGGGGATAAGAATTGGTGTTGGGACTGTGTTGAGGTTGTTATACTTGGTGTATTTGGAAGAAGAAAGTGTATAAGTGTTGGATACAATCATATATTAGGCCGCTTAATTGTATTTATTTAAATGTTATGGATATGAGTTTAAAGAAGATCGTATGAGGTTGTTGTTTTGATTGTTGGTTGTGGGCTTTATGGTGATGAGTAGGAGATAGGGGAAATGATGCCCATTTCACTTTCGAATCGATTTATCATTCGATATACGTGATATACTAGCGCCATCTAAGTTGTATATGTATTCCTTTGTTATAGGATTGGCGCTCTAGTTGTGATAAGCTCGTTGTTGGATTGCTTGGATTACTTGAGGTATGTTAAGGCTAACTTTCTTTTTTTTTGGCATGATCCTTATGAACGGAACGTAAACGTAACGCTACTCCATAATGACTCTATTATTAGTAGCTAGGGATGTTCCATGTTGATTCATGTTATAGAATGTTATTCTCGGTAAGTCCCTCTTCAGATTCAGTATGATTCATAGAGTCACTTATTGATGAAAATGCTATCTCATAACAATGTTCGGAGGTGTAACGACTTTCCGTCACTCCGATAGATTCAGGATATACTCTTATCATATTCTTGCATTGCATTTCATTTATATCATAATGCCTGAGGGGTCATAGGTCTGTACATACATACATATACATATATATATATATATTTATATATATGTATGTATATGTATGTATTTATAAATACATACATATACATACATATATATAAATATATATATGTATATGTATGTATGTACAGACCTATGACCCCTCAGGCGTTATATACATGTATATTATGTATTATATATATGTATGAGGTATGGGGAAGGTGACGGCGTTATATACGCATTACCACCTGATCAGCTGGTCACATGATGATGATGATGATGCCCACAGAGACCGATATGATACGTTGGGATGCCCACAGAGGCATGACAGGCGTTATATACGTATATATATATATGTATGACCCTTATGCATGCATGCACAGTATTTAAGTATATCATTGGCCCATAGAGGCAGTTCAGACATACATGTTGCATTGATTTCATCCTATGTTCTCTTATGTCTCTTTCATGTTACTCGCATGCCTTACATACTAAGTACTTTGTCCGTACTGACGTCCCTTTCCATGGGGCACTGTGTTTCATGCCCGCAGGTTCAGTTAGACAGGTTGACGACCCGCCACTGTAGGCTGCTATTCAGCTAATATTGGAGCACTTATCTTGTTTCGGAGTTGTTGTTGTGTTTTTGGTACATTATACTTTTGTGTGCACATGGGTATGGTGGGGCCGTGTCTCGACCTTATTTCGTCATATACTCCAGTAGAGGCTTGTAGACAGTCATTGATTAGTTAGACGTTGTATGGCCGTACAACCTATATTTTACTGTGTAGAATTTCATGATGGCCTTGTCGGCTTGCATAGTTTATGTCCAGCATAGTTGTATAGTATGCCTTCTTGGCCTTATCCCCTTTTCAACATATTTCTCGATTCAGCATATATTCATCTAGTGACCCCCGAGGTCCACTCTTGTTTATGTTCATAATAGGAAAACACGTTTAACGATACTCGGCAGGTAGGGCCCGGGTGCCTGTCATGGCTCTCCAGTTTGGGTCATGACACAATAATTCACCTGAAAGCTTCCATAATCTAGACATTCATTCCTAGAAATCATAAACATTAATACAAAGCCAACAGAACCAACAAATTTCTAATTTGGGTCATATTTCTTCCCATGACCAACTTTTCGCCATATATAGGCATATTAAATACTAAAACTGGCTTAATTATCAAAACCAACCAAACGAACTGTAAAATTAGCTCCGTCAATTTCTATAGGTCATAAATAATACTACAAATCTAATAGAATCTTCAGATAACCAATCAAAGCATATTTTCCTCAGACGATCAATTAATCCAAATAGTTAAATACTGGGATTTCTAAAATGAAACCTTCTCCCATAGTGGACCAAATGATATCCGCTTGACTTAAAATTTTGCAAGAAAGTTAAAATAATTATTATGGTGCATCTGGAATAGACAACACGTAAAATAAAGGATTGTTTCTCAAAATGACTGACCGGGTCTTTACAATTATGTAAATTAAAGACTCAAACTTTAATATTACATTTAGTTGGAATCTTTTCACCATAATAAGATATTTACACTCTTTCACCATCACTTCACAGTAGTCCTTAGACTTGTAAAGCACAGTTGACATGTCATTTTAAGTTGTGGTTCGAGCTATGACTGTAGGTCGAATTGGGGTTGAGCTGGGTTTCATCGTCGTTGAAATTACAGTAGCACCAGAGTTATTAGACAATTCCCTTCTATTGATGTAGTAAGACTATCTGGAGTAACATTTTGAGGTACCGAACGTATCGTTTGCCCTTCGTTCGATGGCTCCATGAGTTGGAGCATGTGTCTTATGCACTATTTATTGAGAGAGTTTCATTATTGTTGTTCACGTGTCAGAGGGTTCTTTGATTCTACTGCGAGGCATGGTATTGATATACCATGCTCAGATCCTCCTATCTCAAAAATATTTTAGAGCTTAAAAAGGTGTTTTGATGATTGCAAAACTACGTATCAAGAGACAATCAAACTAGTGAAGCGGTCCTAACAGGAGAGGAACTGATTAGAGGAATTGATGCTTAGAAAGAAGACTAGAGATTGTCAAGAGAACTGATTTCATTCCGACTTTGAGAATTGAAGTTTTGACTCATTCCTATTCGACGAGAAACTGGTGTTCAAGTTATGGAAATTTTACCATAAGTTGAAAACATGTAATTAGCATTGGAATAGGAGAAGAAAACTGTATGCGCGTAAACAAGGAAAGAAGGAAATCCATATGAAATAAGGATTGATTTTTGTACAAACTTATGAAACCAAGACTTGGATGGATTTAGACAAATTAAAGGTCGCAACCACTCCTATATATACAGCATGTCAAAAATCCTTGGAGCTTGACCACAACTAAAGAGAGAGACATATAGAGCGACTTGAGAGTCAACACCGGAGTCCCAAGAGGGCCAACTAGAGCATCAACAAAGAACATGTGTCTATAAAAATTTATCATTTTGTTCTTAATTTGTAATAGTTAGGTTCTTAGTGTGGTATGATCTTGTAACATCCCATAAATCCGTATAGAGTGTGAAAGCATTGTATGAGTTCTTTGGAACCTTATATGTTGGGTTACGTGCATGACTTTAGGCTAAACACCCAAGAGGAGATGGTCAAATTAAAAATTTAATGCAGTTTCGCGAAAAGGAGGTTTGTCGATCGTCTTTTGTACCGTCGATCTGTTCAACGCTCCATCCTTTGCACCGTAGAATGTAAGGAAGAGAAAGTTGCTCACTGGAAATTTCATGACTTTGACGGAGCAGATCGATGCTCCGTCATTTGTACCATAGAATTGACCTAGCACAAAGACCATTCGACGGAGTAGATCAACGCTCCGTCGATCTGTTCGACGCTCCGTTGTTTGTACCGTAGAATGTGCCTGACGGGTTGAAATTATATAAGTTAAAAAATAGTTTTCTTCCATTCTTTTCACTCTCAAAAACCCTAAGGACGAAAATCTCTCTCTAGGGCTCCAACACTAAGGTAAGAACATTTTAATCGTTGATTATCAATCCTAACATCAAACCCATGATTCTTAACATGATTCTTGTGGCTAAAACTTAGGGTTTACAACATAATTCTTCCTAAAGTGATTCAGGCTAGGTTTTGGGTGTTCTTCACCAGAAAAGCGAATTGTTGACTTTGTTTAACATATTAAGGTATGTCTCTTTTCAAAAGCTCTTTTTGACTACAAAGGTGAATTGTACACATCCAATTGAAACTAAATATGTGAGTTTATTGCGGTTGGTATTCGTGAGCGACAAGCCCACATTATACCTTCTTTCTAGTATATTCTATATATGTATTTATGCTTGTTTCCCTCTATAAGAGATGATTAATGATGTGACTAAAAGGTTAGTAAATGATTCTAGAAATTCCCTTAATGGATGATTGAACTTGATACTTGAAAGGCTAATTGGCTCATGTAAATACCATATAACGAATTTTGGAAGTTGAATGCTAAATGCTGATGTGACTACCCGATATAAGTGATGATTTAGCTTCTATGCTATAATTTGGCTTCTATGCAATGAATTTGATTGTTGTATTTGGCCTAGCTACTCAGGAGGAAGGGTAGTCACTATAGATCCTAGTGCGATAATGCCTTGCCATTCGGGAGGAAGAGTGGCCACTTTCTGGTTTGCTACCTGGGGTGTGATTATGCCTAGCTATTCAGGAGGAATGATAGCCACCGTTGAATTTCATATTCGAGTGTGGTGCGTTGTGACAAGGGAACCTCTACGGTCACCACTTCGATGTGCTTGATTCTTGGACTTGTATTGGCATGTGATTCTTATTTTCTAATGGAATTATTGTTGTTAATTATGATCAATTGAAAGACATATTTGAAGTTGTACCTTGACAAGAGGCCTTATAATCAGTTTTGATGATTATTATTAAGACACATAAGTTGAATAACTATTTTTTTTTACATTGGTTTCGCATGATTTTTAGGACTGATTTATTTATGTATAGTACTCTATTTTCTTATTACTTATTGTCCCCAAGGCACTCACTGAGTACGAAGTAATCAGGCATACCATTGTTGTTTTCAATAGTATGTTAGGTAACAGAGAAGCAAGTTCTTGATACATCAGGCGTTTAGGAAGGACTTGCTGTTGCCGCTAATTTGGTGAGCCCACACATTCATTCGTGGGACACCCTATTTATTTATTTATTAATTATATTAGTTTTTCGGGCTGCATTCCGATGAGTCAATCTATTAATCCTTTATCTTAGAAGCTCCATGGTATACCTTATTGTGGGTAGTTGTTGAGTTATTTATTAACTCTCGGGAAGGTTGTTACGTTTGACTAAGTATTTGATTAATAAAGACTTCCGCTGATTTAATTCTTATATTCATGATCTATTTGCATTTATTTTTACAAACTGTTGGAGGAGAATGTTGAACCCGGCGGGTTCAAGTGTTATTATTGCATCATTTAGGTTCTTCCGATGTTGTTCATAACGTCGGATGTTGGTCACGTCTAGGGAGGATTTTGAGGTGTGACAAGCTTGGTATTAGAGCCTAGGTTTAAATACTTCCTAGGATTATTGTCGGTGTTTGTGGAGCTGTGTCTAGTAGGGTTTCCCTTGTGCATCCTGATCACCTACATGACCGAGAAACTCCCAGGACATTTATAGGTGTTTCCTATTCTTCTTAATTCTAAATTGTGTCGTAGAGCTTGAAGTCATATTAGGATCGTTCTAATTCACTCGTTAATTCATGCCTTGCTGAAATGGCTCTGACGAGATCCAAAAATGGTAACAGAGCAGAACCCGCGACTAACCGATATCTTGGAGGCGCGAATCCCGGTAATGAAAATGATGCTTGAAATCAAGCACCACCTCCTACTCCTACTGCTCCTGTTGCGAGTGTGCTGGAGATTGGCACTGTGTAAATAGCTATTCAAATGTTGACTGCATTGGTTGTGGCACAGCAGCAGCGTGGAGGTGTGGGACCTCATAGCGGAGGCAGACTTAAGCAATTCCTCAACCTGAAGTAACCAGAATTCTTCGGGTCACGAGAGGTTGATGACCCCCAGCACTTTTTAGATGAGACCTTTAAGGCATTGAGGGCAATGGATGCCCAGGATTCCAAAACTGTGAGGCTTGCTTCTTATCAGTTGAAGGATGTTGCTCATTCATGGTTTGAGATATAGAAATTTGAGAGGGGTGATGCTGTTTTAGCTTCGACGTGGGTTGAATTCGAAAAGGTGTTCATGGAAAGGTTTCTGTCTGATCAGGAGAGATTTGCTATGGCTACGAAGTTTGAAAAGCTAGAACAGGGTAACAAGTTGGTTACTGGGTATAGTTTGGAGTTCACCCGTCTGTCAAAGTACGCTTTATACATGATTTCGGCTGAAAAGCATAAGTTGACTCGTTTTGTGAAAGGCTTAGTACCAGATGTCAAGTCTGCATGTGCTGCTGTTGCTATGTCTCCCACTTGCACTTTCTCATCTCTGGTTGGGTTTGCTGAACAACAAGAGAGTTGGAAAAATGAAGAGAGGGGGATCAAGATCAGAACAAGAAGGCCCGATCAGCGGGCCGTTTCAATGGTAATAATTACAAGGGAGGGCAGAGTAAAGGGTATTCTGCACCCGCTCAGTCTGGCACCTATTCCCATGTTGGTGTGCCTTCTGGTAGGCAAGGCTAGAATAATAATAATAATAATAATAATAATAATAATAATAATAATAATAATAATAATAGTAAGTTTTCGCAGGGAAGTAGTCGTCCGCCAGTGTGGGAAGAACGTATCTGTCATCATTGTGGGATTAGAGGCCACATTAAGAGGGAATGCAGAAAGTGGCTATGTGAGATGGCTGTTATGAATAACCAAAAGAATGATTCACCTGTTTCTGCATCCGCTAAAAATTCACCTGCTGGTAATGCCAACAATAATAATTAGAATGCTCATAATAATGGCAAAGGAAAGGAAGTTTCTAGCACTTCTGGTGGAGGGACAGTTCGACTTTATGGGCTGACTCGTAGAGAGGCAGCTGAGGCTTCTGACGCTGTGGTTACAGGTATCCTTACCATCTGTTCTCATAATGCTTACTCATTGATTGATCCGGGTTCAAATTTATCCTATGTGACCACTCATTTTGCTCTTGATATGGGTATGAAACCCGAACCTTTATTGGAACCCTTTGCTGTTGATACACCTTCGAGTGTTCCTGTTATTGCTTCTAGAGTATACATAGATTGTGTTGTTGTGATTAAAGGCCGTGAGACCGTGGCTGATTTGTATGAACTTGAGATGGTGGATTTTGATGTAATTATAGGGATGGACTGGTTGTCCACGTGTTATGCTAATGTGGATTTATTTCCTATCTTAAGGCTCATAAGATGATTACTAAGGGGTGTATTTACCATTTGGTTGCTGTTAATGATACAAAAGTCGTAGTACCCGAATTTGCATCTGTTCCCATAGTCAGTGATTATCCCAAAGTATTTTTCGAATATCTTCCTGGTATTCCTCTTGATAGAGTTATTGATTTTGGAATTGATGTTATCCCCGACACCCAACCTATTTCTATTCCACCTTATCGTATGGCTCCAGCGGAGCTAAGGGAATTAAAGGATCAGTTGAAGGACTTATTGGATAAGCGTTTCATCCAACCAAGTTCCTCACCTTGGGGTGCCCCAGTCTTGTTTGTTAGGAAGAAGGATGGTTCCCTTAGGATGTGTTTTGACTACCATCAGCTTAATAAAGTGACAATTAAGAATAAGTATCCCTTTCCTAGAATATATGATTACTTTGACCAACTTCAGGGTCCTAAGTTCTTTTCGAAGATTGACCTGAGGTATGGATATCATCAATTGAATATAAAGGAGGAGGATATCCCGAAAACTGCTTTCCGTACTCATTATGGGCACTTTGAGTTTCTAATCATGTCCTTTGGGTTGACTAATGCGATTGCTGCATTCATGGATTTGATGAACCGTGTGTTTAAGCCATATCTAGACCGCTTCAGTTTTGTGTTTATAGTTGACATTTTGGTGTACTCTAAGAATCATGAGGATGATGCTAATCATTTAAGGATAACTTTGACAACACTTGAGGAGAACGAGCTTTATGCCAAATTCTCTAAGTGTGAATTCTGGCTTGAGACTGTGTCCTTCATGGATCATATGGTGACTGGTAATGGCCTTAAAGTAGACCCTCAAAAAATTTCAAAGGTGAAGGATTGGCAGACCCACTAGTGCGACTGAAATTCGTAGTTTCTTGGGTTTGGCAAATTATTACTGAAAGTTTGTGAAAGGCTTTTCGTCAATGGCCTCTCCATTGGCTAAATTGACGCAGAAGACTGCTAAGTTTCAGTGGTCCGAAGCTAGTGAAAAGAGATTCCAAGAGCTTAGGACAAGGTTGACTTCGGCTCCTATTTTGACTTTACCTTCTGGGTCTGGTGGATAAGTGGTGTATTGTGATGCTTTCACAATTGGTTTGGGTTGTGTATTAATGTAGAACGGTCAGGTGATTGCTTATGCTTCTCGACAGTTGAAGAAGCATGAGAAGAATTACGCGACTCATAACTTGGAGTCTGCTGCCGTGGTTTTTGCCATAAAAATCTAGCGTCATTATTTGTATGGTGAGCATTGCGATGTTTTTTACTAACCATAAAAGCTTGCGATATATCTTCAAATAGCGAGAGTAGAATCTTAGACAGAGGAGGTTGTTGGAGTTGTTGAAAGATTATAACTTGAATATTTTGTATCATCCTGGTAAGGCTAATGTGGTTACTGATGCTTTCAGCAGGAAGTCTATGGGTACGTTGGCTTATTTGTGTGCTCATGACATGCCTATGGAGAAGGAAATTCAAAGACTTGCTAGTCTTGGGGTCAGACTTGATGAAACTAAAGATGGGGAGTTAGTGGGAATCACGCCATCATGGTCTGACATTATGGAAAGGATTAAATCCAAGCAATATGATGATGAGCTTCAGGCAAAGCTAAGAGATGAAGTGGAAAGAGGTGAGTACACTTCATTTACTGTTGGGATTGGTTATCACTGTTCTATGGTTGCAAGGAAGATTATGTGTTCCCGATGTTGATGGTCTTCGACAAGAATTAATGATGGAAGCGTATAGCTCTAAATATTCACTGCATCCAAGATCCACCGAGATGTATAAGGATTTGAAACAACACTATTGGTGGAAGAGCATGAAGGTTGATATTTCTAACATTGTGGCCAAGTGTTTGCACTGTCAACAGGTGAAAGCTGAACATCAAAGGCCTAGAGGCCTGGCTCAGAATATCGAGATTCCACAGTGGAAGTGGGAGGAGATCAATATGATTTTTTTTGTGGTTCTACCCCACACAAAGGCCAAGTTTGATTCGATTTGGGTAATAGTGGATAGACTCACGAAGTCTGCCCATTTTCTCCCTGTGAAGACGTCCTATACCGCGATGAAGTACGCGAAACTATACCTAAAAGAGATAGTTAGATTGCATGGGATTCCGACATCCATCATATCTGACAGAGCTATGCAATTCACTGCTCATTTTTGGACATCCTTTCAGGAATGTTTGGGAACTAGAGTGAAATTAAGCACTGCCTTTCATCCTCAAACTGACGGTCAGGCAGAGAGAACTATTCAGACTCTCGAAGATATGTTGCGAGCTTGTGCTATAGATTTGAGAGGAAATTGGGATGAACATTTACCTTTTGTGGAGTTCGCGTACAACAACAGTTACCAAGCGAGTATTCAAATGGCTCCCTATGAGGCTCTTTATGGGAGGCGTTGTCAGTCTCCAATTGGTTGGTTTGAACCAACTGAAGTGGAATTGTTGGGTCCGAATTCAGTTCATGAAGCAATTGAGAAGGTTAATCTTATTGTGCAACGACTCAAGACAACTCAGAGTAGACAGAAGTCCTATACCGATATGAGGCGGCGTGAGCTAGAGTTTTCTGTTGGAGACAAAGTGTTCTTGAAAGTGTCGTCGATGATGGGAGTAATGCAGTTTGGTAAAAAGGGAAAACTTAGTCCTCATTTTATTGGCCCTTATGAGATTGTTAGGAAAATTGGGACGGTGGTTTATGAGTTGAAGTTACCATCTGATATGGCCATGGTGCATCCTGTGTCACGTTTCGATGTTGAGGTTGTATAAACATGATCCTTCCCATGTGTTGACCCATGAAGAGATTGAAATTAATGCAGGGTTAACTTATGAAGATAAACCGGTTCAGATTCTAGATCGTCAAGTTAGAAGGTTGAGGACAAAGGATATAGCGTCGGTTAAAATGTTGTGGCGAAACCATAATACTGAGGAAGCTACTTGGGAAGCAGAGGAGGACATGAATAAAAGATATCCTCACTTGTTCCCTATGGAATGTATGAGCTAGCGTTTGAATTATTCATAGATTAATCGTTGAGTTTGTTCGAAACAACTTGTGGTTTAGTGAATTCTTTCTAGACTATTATTCTCATTCAAGGATGAATGAATCTAAGGGGGGGGGGGGGAGTGGAGGGGGTAATGTAACATCCCGTAAATCTGTATAGAGTGTGAAAGCATTGTATGAGTCATTTTGAACCTTATATATTAGGTTATGTGCATAACTTTAGGCTAAAGACCCAAGAGGAGATGGTCAAAATGAAAATTCACTACAGTTTCGCGAAAAGGAGGTTTGACGGTCGTCCTTTGTATCGTCGATCTGTTCAACGCTCCGTCCTTTGTACTGTAAAAAGTAAGGAAAAGAAAGTTGCTCACTGGAAATTTCATGACTTTGACGGAGCAGATCGACGCTCCGTCGATCTATTCGACGCTTCGTCGTTTGTACTGTAGAATTGACCTAGCACGAAGACCATTCGACGGAACAAATCGACGCTCTGTCGTTTGTACTGTAGAATATGCCTGACGGGCTGAAATTATATAAGTTGCAAAAAATTAGTTTTCTTCCATTCTTTTCACTCTCAAAAACCCTAAGGATGAAAATCTCTCTCTAGGGCTCCAACACTAATGTAAGAACATCTTAATCGTTGATTATCAATCCTAACATCAAACCCATGATTCTTGTAGCTAAAACTTAGGGTTTGCAACATAATTCTTCCTAAAGTGATTCAGGCTAGGGTTTGGGTGTTCTTCACTAGAAAAGTGAATGGTTAAACTTTGTTTAACATATTAAGGTATATCTTTTTTCAAAAACTCTTTTTGAATACAAAGGTGAATTGTACACATCCAATTGAAACTGTGAGTTGATTGTGGTTGGTGTGCGTAAGGGACAATCCCACATTGTACCTTGTTTGTAGTATATTCTATATATGTATTTATGATTGCTTCCCTCTATAAGAGATGATTAATGAAGAGGCCAAAAGGTTAGTAAATGATTCTAGAAATTCCCTTAATGGATGATTGAACTTGATACTTGAAAGACTAATTGGCTCATGTAAATACCCTATAACGAATTTTGGAACTTGAATGCTAAATGTTGATGTGACTACCCGATATGGTGATTTAGCTTCTATGTTATAATTCGGCTTCTATGCTATGAATTTGATTGTTGTATTTGGCCTACCTACTCGGGAGGAAGGGTAGTCACTATGGATCATAGTTTGATCATGCCTAGCCATTCGTGAGGAAGATTTTCCACCTCCGGGTTAGCTACCTGGGATGTGATTATGCCTAGCTATTCGGGAGGAAGGATAGTCACCGTTGAATTTCATATTCCGGTGTGGTGCGCTATGACAAGGGAACCTTAGGGTCACCCCTTCGATGTGCCTGATTCTTGGGCCTCTATTGACATGTGTGATATTCTTATTCTCTTATGGAATTATTTTTGTTAATTATGAACAATTGAAAGGCATATTTGAAGTTGTACCTTGATACGAGGCCTTATAATCGGTTTTGATAATTCTTATTGAGACACACAAGTTGAATAACTGTTTTTTTTTACATTGGTTTCACATGATTTTCAGGACTGATTTCTTTATGTATTACGGTACTCCATTTTCTTGTTACTTATTTTCCCCGAGACACTCATTGAGTCCGAAGTACTCAGGCATACCATAGTTGTTTTTTATAGTATGTTAGGTAATGACGAAGACCAGGTTCTTAATACTCTGGGCGTTTAGGAAGGACTTGTTGTTGCTGTTGATTTAGTGAGCCCACACATTCATTCGTGGGACACCCTATTTATTTATTTATTTATTCATTGTATTAGTTTTCCAGGTTGCATTCTGATGAGTCAGGCTATTAATCCTTTATCTTAGAAGCTCCATGGTATACCTTCTTTTGGGTAGTTGTTGAGTTATTTGTTAACTCTCGGGCACGTTGCCACGTTTGACTAAGTATTTGATTAATAAAGACTTCCGCTGATTTAATTCTTATATTCATTATCTGTTTGCATTTATTTTTATAAACTGTTGGAGGCGAATGTTGAACCTGGCAGGTTCAAGTGTTATTATTGCATCATTTAGGTTCTTCCGATGTTGTTCATGACGTCGGATGGCGGTCACGTCTAGGGTGGGCTTTGGGGCATGACAAATATATTTCCCTTTCCTAGAAATTGTAATAGGTGTTTATCTAGTAGTACACTTATCAGATCATTGCACTACCACGATGGATTCAGTCAAAGGGTCAGATGTGGAAGCTCCATTTGCAATGTACTAGTGTTATATCACATGACCATGATGATAAGTGTAGGAAGTGTGCTAAAATGGTTACTATTTAAGTGAATTAGGGTCAAGAAATTAATTGGGGTTGTTGGGTAATTAATATATGAATATGGTCCATGTGTTATGGACAAGTCTCGGCAACACATTTAATTACATGACACATAAGGATGTTGTCTCTTGGTATAGTAATAAGTTAGTATGAGTAATTATAGGGGGTTACACGTGCTAAGGGGGGAGTATTTCTAAAGTTTCCATTTTTATTTTCTTTGTCATTTTTGTTTAAAAATAGGAGTTGCAACATGTTTCTATTTTTGGGACTTTCTCTTTTATATTTTAACCAAAACAACGTACAACAACTTTGCATTTGAGTTCTTATTATATTGAATAGGAAACCCACATGAAAATACCGTATATCTCCCTTTCGGAAGGCCCATGATGCTAGTTAGCTTGGTGGTCTCGTTGTTTTTGTAAAGTAGAAGTTTTTTCAAGTGAAAGAAAGATTTGGAAGGACCTGTTATAGCCATCTAAGGTAAGATCTGTCTTTTCCATTATGTGGTTAAGATTATCTAAGTTATGGCTATGTTGTTTGAATGGAAACTGACCGGACGATAATCGGAAGTCGTAAAATTAGGGTTTGGATGTGTTAGGGTGTAATTAAGCTTGTTGTTGATATGTTGAGGGGCTAGAATTGTAGTTGTGGTGGTATAGATGTGTTGTTGCTGTTAATATGTGTTTTGAAAAAATAAAGGGACGCCCTATAGTAATTGTATACTGAAGTTTCCGCTCATCAGTTGATATGTGCTTTCTTGAGTTTAATAGTGGCATTATTGTCATCCCTTGCAGATTAACGTGTGTTAGACGGGTTGATCATTGTGGTTATTCAAGAGTCAACATTCAAGGTATGTTAAGGCTATCTTCTCCTTCTTTTGGCATGATCCAATTGAAATGAAACGTAAACGAACCTCCCTCTAAAATGACTCTACCCGTGATAAACTAGAAACGTTCCTATGTCTTATTTCCTTGTAGTGCTCAATGAATTATGCTATGCCCTATTCCCTTTGCTTTCTATTGATGCATACGATGACTAGTTAGCTTACATAACGTGTTTGGAGGCTTACCGACCTTACGTCACTCGGAAAGGCTCAGAATGTTGTTCTAATGTCTCTCATGTCTGTGTGTGTATATGATATAACTTCACACCCTGAGCTATAATCGGCGGGTACAACACCAAGTGTGTGCTATATATATGTATATGATTTTGCTTCACACTCGAGTTATGATCGATACATACGGCACCTAGTGTGTGCTATATATATGTATATGATTTTGCTTCACACTCGAGTTATGATCGATACATACGGCACCTAGTGTGTGCTACGTATATATGTATTGCCACCACGGATCAGTTTGGTACGATATGATAATGATTACGTCCACAGCGGCGGGTACGATATAATGTTACGCCCATAAAGGATGGTACGATATACACACACACACACACATACACACACACTTATATGTATGCATAACATGCGCCCTCAGTGGCATTCTGAGTTTCAAGTTGATCCCTTTACTTATCTCTTTAAATTGATGTTTCATAGATGTTAATTCTTGCCTTACATATTCAGTACATTCATTAGTACTGAGGTCTCTTTTGTCGGGGGACGCTGCATTTCATGCTTGCAGTTCCACATAGACACACGGACGAACTTACCCAGTAGGTTGCTCAGCTCAGCGCTAGGTCGGCATGCTCATTTCCTCCGGAGTTTCCATTTGGTGTAGGTATAGTAATGCATATATATTCTGAATATGGCTGGGCCCTGTCTCAATCTTATGATAGTCATGATACTCTTAGAGGCTTATTGACATATATCCTATGTATAGTCATTTTGCGTGGCCTTGTGTTCTGTTTTATAAACTTCCATGGTGGCCTTGTCGGCCCCTAGATATACATATATGCATGCATGTGTCCCTAGTGTTGTTTGCTAATGAGATTTGTTTACTATTCTGCTATCATATGGCAGCCTTGTCAGCCCGTACTAGTCTAGGTTTGATTGTCAAGCGCTATAGGTTGGTGCTCGGCAAGTAAATCCCGGGTGCCGGTCGCGCTCTAGTTTGTGGCGTGACACCTTCCTTGTCTTTCTATGTGTGCAAATTTGTGCCTTTTCAATTGTAGTTTACCTTGATTGCCAAATTTTTGTGCTTATGCCCATTGTATCTTCTTCCCCTGGTACATGATCTGTCCTTCTCATGGTGTGTTTTCCACTATTTTCTATACAACAAAATTGGCATCCAAGGATGCTAATACCACACATTAGACAATCAATAGTGAAGCACCATGTGCATGAAACTTGCTAAATAAACAACTATGTTTGTGCAAAAATGGATCTCCGTTCTCTTATTCCTAGGAATTTGAGAGCTTTGATCCCTAATATGCCTCCTTCTCCTTCCCTTGTCCCTTCCTCCGGTACCTTCTATCCTCCAGTATAATTATCATTTTTTTACAACTCCTAATCCTCAGATATGGTGTATTACTCTTGTCACTGTTGATCAATTTCGTTCCCCATGTCTCCATCTCTAGGAATTATTAGCTATGTAATCCCCTTTATCCAAATCCAAATTAGCAAGGAAATCAGCAAGTTTATTCCCTTCCCTGAATATATGAATAATCACTATTGTTCTTCCTCCCAAGATCCTCCAAATTTTCTCCATTATGTTAATGATTTGCAAAGGACACTTCCATCTCTTCTCCATTATATTCTTCATTAACATAGAATCAGTTTCCACAATCATTTGGCTAATATTCATTCTTTCTAAATACTTTAGAGCATATAGTACAACTTCAACTTCAACTTGTGTGTTGGAACAGTTACCATTCTTCATCTCTTGGGCTTGGACATATATTAGATCACCATATGAGTTTCTAATGCAATAACTCCAAGATTTTCTTCCTGGATTTCTTCTAGATACTCTATCAGTGTTGCATTTATCCAACTTGTATCTGGAGGCTTGCAGCACACTTGTATTACCTTAAGTTTCAGAGAATAAGCATGTAGAGACTTGATCAAATTCAACCAATTATACGAGGAATACTTAAAGTTTTTCCTCCTGCTTTCATGAACAATATTAGTATGCATGATCTGGTACTTCAATTTCTTAACAGGCACCTTCCTTCCATGTAACAAAGTGTTCCTCCTCTTCCGTTGTTCCCACACTATGATTGATGGTATAACCTGATATACTTTCCTAATATGTTGATTTATTTCCTGTTGAGTAGTTGTTGGCTTAATGATCATGAGCTTACATTGAAGTTTTGATGATTTGAAAAATAATATACTCAAGGCAATCAACTGAAGATATAAGGAGCAAATCATTTGAAGAACCAGACATCCAATAGGATTTCCAAAGGACTTAGAGAAGCAGTCACAACATTCAGAAGAACTCCTCTAAGGAACTGATACTTACGCAACTGGAGACTTAAGCTATTTCACGTCGACTTGGAGAAAATGCAATATTGACTGATTCTTATTCACTGAATAGTTGGACTTCAGTTATGGTAATATTTTACAATATACCATAAGTTGAATATATGGAAATTAGCAATAAAGTAGAATAAGGAAAGTGACACACATACCTGGAAAGAATAGAAGATCCAAGTTAAACAGGATTTGGTTTTCGGGTATAGTTAATGAAACTAAAACCTTCAAGGAATCAAGAACTGAAGGCAGCAACCACTACTATACAAAACATGAAGGAGCTTTGGAAATCAACCACAAATCCAACTACAACTACAAACATCCAATGAGAGAAAAGAGTGAGTGCCATCAACACCTTGATCTCATAAAGAGCTAATTGTCCATCAATAAAGAACCCGAGCTTTATCAACATTTATCCTTCTAGTTATGTGGTTTCACTTATTTTATTTTGCACTTAATTGGTGATAAGTGTTAGTTGGTAAAAGTGTTACTAGATTATAGACAGACTGTTCAAGGAATAGGTCCTTTTGGTTTGACAAAGAAATTGTAAACCTCTTATCGCTTCAAATTATAGTGAAGATTTGGGTAAATCCTATAGATGACATGTCGTGGTTTTTGACTCCCTTGAGCAAGGAGTTTTCCACGTGAAAATTCTTGTGTGATTTATATTCTGCTGCAATACCTTCTTAAGCAAATTGCTTTAAGAATCTGATTCTGGAAGTGCATAGGAGTAGCCTGATCCTAACAAGTGTTACTTGAGCTAGACCTTCCTACAAAGGCTGGTATCTTGAAAGATGGCGGCACCTCTTTCCATACAAGAAGGAAAATCAATCGCAAGACCATTATACCACTGTTGTAGATATTGTGGATGGTGAAAAAGCAGAAATTCTGATGATGAGGCAAGCACAAGGACCCTACAAAATGGACATCAATCCCCAGCAGAAGATGTAAACGATGTAACTATAATAGCTATCATAGATGAAGATCAAGATCGTGCAGACATCCTATCAGTACAGGATCAAGAATCCCCCTTGATCGAGACCAGCAATTTTACTCTAACGCCTCCAAAAGAAAGATCTCAAAGTGATGAAGATGATGAAAATGAAGATATCACCCATAATTTCTTGTATAAATAAGAGAAGAAGTTGGAATATACTCCATAAGAAAATTGGAAAGCATGACTGAAACCATCTTAGACGTGATGGGAAATCTATATGTTGAAAGAGATGAATTAATCCAAGGATACAATCTTCTTAGATGGAGTCACACAACCCTAGAAGAAGAAGACGAAAACCTAACGAATAAAATAGAAAATCTCAAGGATCTAGTTCTCATTTTAACAAACAAGATGACAGAATAAGAAGCTCAAAGCATTCTCACCAGTGCTCCAAGAAATAAAAGATCACGAATCAGTATTGCAATAAGAGAACTAACAAGCGCAAGAGAGAAGGATACTTCAAATGTGGTAATCTGGAACATATTATCACAGACTATCTAGAACAAGAAATAGGCTACTTCAATTATGGTAACAAAGACCACCAGTCTAAAAACTTCCTAGGAAGGATGAATAATAAAGAAGCAAATCTGAAAGGAAGTAAATGTCACAACCCAAACCAAAGGGCCATGACGGGCACACGAGCCCTACCTGCCGAGCGCTTCTAAACACACTTTCATCTCATAATCATAAACAAGAGTAGACCCTGAGGGTCATCAGATAGAAATATGCTAAATCATAAGAGAAATATGCTGAAAGGGATGAGCCTAAAAAGACATATTATAGAACTATGCTGAACAAAACTGTGCAAGCTGATAAGGCCATCATGGAATACTATAAACCAAAATACAGGTCGAGCGGGCCATACAACGTCTAACAAAATCATGACTGTATACAAGTCGCTACTGAAAAATATGACATGATAAGGTTGGGATAGGGGCCTGCCATACCTATATGCACGTAATAGTATAACATACCAAAAACACAACAGCAACTCCGGAACAAGAGGAGTGCTCCAATATCAGCTAAACAGCAACCTATAGGGGCAGATCATCAACCTGTCTATCTGAACCTGCGGGCATGAAACACAGTTCCCCCAGATAAAGGACGTCAGTACGGATAAAGTATTGAGTATATAAGTGTCACGACCCAACTAGGGGCCGCGACGAGTACCCGATACTACTATACCGAGCACCTCTTACCTCACATCTTACTCTTACTACTGAGTGGGCTGTATGGACGATACCGTCATTACTTTACCCCGCACCATCATTAATAGCATGCTCGTAAACAAGTGTTAATAAACTTTGCTAACATATTATACAGCAACAAGGACGAACAAGAGTGTAAAACATCTGACTGTACATATCTGTCTACGAGCCTCTAAACAAGATACATATATTCACAAGGAGGGTCGGGTTCTGCCGTGCCCAAATATATACACAAATGTAGTACCAATAAACTGAAGCTCCGGAACAACTGGAGCGCTCTCAATGTACTGCTGGTAGAGCTTCTAGGAATCGAACCCGTCTACCTGCTTACCTGCGTAGCATGAAACGCAGCGTCCACAAGAAGGGACGTCAGTACGAGTAATGTACCGAGTATGTAAGGCATGAATAATAACATACGAGAGACACATAGCATGAACAATGACATAAAGGGAATGTAGAGCATATCATGAGATAGAAAAGCAACCTGTACATATAAGTGCCTCATAGGTCGGATGCCATGCATGCTTATCTTTCCTTTGTAAACATTTCTTTTTCAAATACATAGAAAATAGAACATATTATATTGCCGAGTAATATCGGCTCCCATTCATGTAATCAAATATATCCCGCGTCCGGGACAATATTGACCGATATGGGATTTGCCTGAACCAATGTGGGATTTGCCTAAACCAATGTGGGATTCGCCTAAGGCAAGCCTTACACTCACCCCCCCCCCCCCCCCTTGGGACTCAGCGTTCTTGCTGAAGTTTGCCCCACCACTGGGTTTCCCCACCATTGGGTTTTCCCCACCACTGGGTTTGCCCCACCACCGGCTCTGATACCAACTGATCAGGTGGCTATGCGTCTATAGCGCCTAACCTTTTCCCTTACCACATATACATATACATATATCATATTCACGTATCATATACATATATCATGTAAGCAGCATGCAAGAGAGCCCAAAGAATGTTATGTCTCTATCGGAGTGCGTAAGGTCGGTAGCCTCCGAATATATTATGGAAGACTTGATGGACAAGTATACTTACCGACACCTGAAGGCTCAGAAACAAGTTTCGGGTCAATCCGACTTAGTATAAGAAAGTTATGGGCATTTGAAGTACAGAACCTTCTACGAACGTTTCAGAAGCCATTTTTGGGCAATCAAGGCAACAATCATACCAAGTACCTTTCAGATATCGTAATGGACCAAATCAAATAGAGCTTTTGGAACCATATATACGTATCAAAATATATCAAAAACTCAATGGAATAATCAAACGTGCTTTTATTTGAAAATCAAGACATTAGTCATATCAATTATCTTTTGAATGCCATTCGGAAATGTATCAACAGAACTTCGGACATTATAGATACGCATCAAAACCATATGAAATAGCTTAGGGAAGTCAAGAACGTTAGCCATCCTAGTGGCTCTAAGAATGGGAGTTTCTTTGGAATCATATACATATACTTTATCATGTTGGTTTCACAAAGATCATGTCAAAAGAAAGAAAGGGTAAGCCTTACATACCTGCTCCACGTCCTATTAGCTACCCTTATTTATCCAAGCTTGCTAGTCTACATTTAACAGAATTCACACAATTATTAGATTCGTCGTTATACACTTGTCTTAGTCCTTCAAATGAATTCATTTATATTCTGCCGAAATTTCGACAGCATTTCCCCTGTAAATACACCATCCCCGAGAATCTAACTCGGCCAATTTTATCAACAACAATCCGAGAATTCAACTCGGCCAAATTATCAACAACAATACCAACAATCATACTAACAACTTCAACAATCAATCCAAAATATATTCCAACATTAGCAACCTTCGTCACACAATTCAACGGCATTTCATTTATATTCAATTCAATCACATATAATCCAACTAACACCAATGATCCCACATTCAAGTATTAATCCGAAATCTTCGTAACATGATTCAAGAATACTTCAAACAATTCACATAACATTCAAAACAACCGAATCAACATACTACTTCACCCGAGACCTTCCAAATTCAACAAGAACAATAACAACACATTTCCTTCTTTCAAGTTCATAAACTATACCAACAATTTACACACTAACAACATCATTTTCCATGAATATAAGAAATGATTTTTAACATCACATTAGCTTCTAAACAACTCTCCAACACTTACAACTTTAACTAGAATCATTAAACTTTCATTCCCCTCATAGATTCCATTACAACAACAACCAAAATACTAAGTAAAATTGATTCATTTTCTTCCACACCACACCATATCCACACGGCTACACACTACATATACACGGCCACATATAACATCCCTATTTTCATGAATTTCATCCACTTTTACATACTACAACATACATAATTATCCATAACATATAAGAAAAGGATTAAACCTTACCTTTTTCCCTTAACTTCTCACTTGGCTAGGATTTGTAACTTGCAAGAATATATGTTTTACTTGATCCAATGACCACTTCACTTTGCTAGGGACCTTTCGATTGGGTTGTTTACCTAGAAGAAAATAATTTTTGATGAATTTTTCTCCAAGGTTCTTGTTTGGTTGCATAGGGCCGAATGGTCCCTTATTTTTCTTGCTTTCTCTTTTTGTTCTCTAAGGTTCTTGAAATTTCTAGGGATAAGATGAAAAATATAATGACTTAGTCATCTTTTATCTTGTCCATTAAGCTTCTATGTGGGCCTAAGCCCACTCCAATTTGGACGGCCAAATGGCCCTTTAACTCAAGCCCATCTTTTTTTTTTTGTTTTGTAATTCATGAAAATTTATTTTCCAAATTCAAAATTTGCCCTTAACCTCCCTCCATATTTTCTATGGGCCATCTTGTGAATTTCCCTTTTTGCCCCTAGCCTTTCTTAATATTCCCACTTCAAAAATTTGTATACACAACTTGTGTATTTAACAAGGTCAAAATATAGCCTTGTCCTTAACTTCTTGCAATTGTCTTGATTTATCTGAATGTACAAAATGCGGGATATAACAATAAGGCATGAAAGTAACATGAAAGATACATAAAAGTACATAGGATTAAATGCATGCAACTTGTATGTCTGAACGGCCTCTGAGGGCCAATGATAAGCATAAATACTGTGTGCATACATGTATGCATAAATAATGTTGGGTCATACATATATATGCGTATATAACGCCTGTCAAGCCTATGTAGGCATCGCATCGTATAATATTGACCTCTGTGGTTATCATCATCGTCATCATGTGACCAGCTGATCAGGTGATAGTACGTATATAACATCATCACCTTCCCCATGCCCTATATAAATAATACATAATATAAGCGTATATAACGCCTTAGGAGTCATAGGTCTGTACACACACACACACACACACACACACACACATATATATATATATATAATGCAATGCATGAATATGATAAGAGTGCATCCTGAATCTGTCCTAAATTTGTCTGTCCTAAATCTGTCGAAGTGACATAAGGTCGTTACACCCTCAGAACATCATTATGAGATAGCATTTTCATCAAGGACTCTATGAATCATATTGAATCTGAAGAACTTACTGAAAATAATATTCCAGAACATGAATCAACATAGAACATCCCTAACTTCTAAGAAAAGAATCATTATGGAGTAGCGTTACATTTACGTTTTGTTCATAAGCATCATGCAAAAGAAGGAAAGTTAGCCTTAACATACCTGAAGTCGTCAACCAAAATTCCACAACAAAACTGTCAGCTGGTATTCCAATCTCCTTAGTCACTACAACACACATAACAGTCAACAAAACAACAAGAACCTCATATAACTCTCTTTAATTCCACATCACTAATAACCCCAAGATTTACATCAAAACAGCCCAATATACGCTTTGTATACAATACTTATACACTTTTTTCTTCCAATTATACCAAGTATAACATCCTCAATACAATCACAACACCAACTACTATCCTTACAATAAGGTTTTACCTTAAAAACATATTTACAACATGGCTGAAGTTAAATTACATCTCAACATAACCTCAAATTCATATTTGAACCTTTCTTCTAACTCCTTTCCCTCCAAACCTAGCACAACCATTATATAAACTCATAAACATGGAGTTAAGATAGAATCTTACCTCAAACCTCAAGAACACATCAATTCTAGGAGTGCTTCACCTTGAAATATCCTTCAAAACCACTACCGAGAGGAGAAACAAGCTTCCATACTCACTTTGGAACCTTTAAACACTTGATCTTCTCTTTTGATCCTTGATTTTTGTTAGGAATTGATTAGATATGATGGAGAGAGTTTTCTAGAATGTTGGAGATCAGGGGAAGTGGAGAAAATGATATAAAATGAAGGGTATACGAATTATATATAAAAAAAACATAACTGGGCCGACTTAAATAATATGGTCACAAGTACAGACCATATTTTCAAATATGGTCTGTATCTTGGACCATATTTCTCAGGCTGATAATCTCACTCTCTGTCTAAGGAAATATGGTCCCTATTTTAAAATGTGGTCCGTATTTCCAAAATATGGCCCATATTTTTCAGTTCCCAAAATCAATTATGACGAAACATATTCTCTTCAATTCGTTCATCCTCTAATCGTTCCAACACATGCCAATCATGAACTTAAACCTTCGTATACTCAAGATGAACACGCCTAATCTCATATAACCTCGAAGATAACTCCGTTCTCCGGATCTATACCAGCCAACTCATGAAGAAACTTCATGTATAAAAGTAGGGGGTGTAACTGGAAAGAAACAAGGAGGGTTCTCTTAACAAACTATTTTTTCGCTACTATGTCCTTGGACTACTCAGAAGACATGCAGTATAAAGATGTGGGAAAATCAAAGAAAAGGATAGGAGGACAGGCAGAGAATAGAAGAAGAATCTGCTCACCTATTCTAGGAACAAAGTGAGTCTTATGCAAATCAAACAGGACCCAACTCAGTTTGGGTTCCTAACACATATGCCCAAATGAACAGAGATGGCTATGGTAGGAGGAAACTAGGAGCATAAGTAAAGGTTTGAGCGCATGACATATCCAAAAAGGGAACACTCTCCTACCATAAGCCTACGAAAGGGAGTGCGGGGACACATCAATTTGAAAGAATGCCACTCCTTAGATAGATGAGGGAAATATGAAGACCACATAATAAAACACATAAAAAGGAACTCATACAAGTCAAAGCCTCCAAATACCAACAACAGCAGTTATGAAAATCAGAAGCATAAAAAGTGATGAGATAAATCAAGGAATGTGGTCCATCCCAATAACAACAAAACTGCCCAAACAAACAGCAGCACAACACATGTCGATGAAGAAGTAATCAGGATCTATCCCTAAGAAGGAACTTACTAGGAACCTGATTCACATAAAAGGGGGCATATAAAAATATTCTGAAGCATAATTCAAGTAGCCCAAGGAAGGATAAGTCAAAATAAAAGGAGTTGGAAAATGCACAATGTCCACTCCCACATATATACAAAAAAAGGAAGAAGAAAACAGGAGGGACAAAATATAAGGGGGGCATCGAGAACTGATTTCCCCATTATCATCACCAAGGAACTTATATATATATATATATAAAAGGTGAAGAATCCACCATAAAATTCATGACAATATGAGGGAAAAGGGAGAAGACATCAGCAGGGAGGCAATACAGACTTATGGTAATCAAATGCTCCTAGAGAAACCACACATAGTAACTGGTTCTCTGGAGAAGAACAATAATTATACAAGATAGGACAATCAATCAAAACACCCATGGCAACGGGACCAAAGAAGGACATGGTGTTGAAAAAGTAAGAAACAATAAAACCTGCATTGATGAGAAAAGTAGCTAAGGGGCAGAAATTGAGATGAACTAATCATAGCAGTCTTTCCCATTGGTTATGAAAAGAAGAGTGCTTCAAACACTCTTGGTATGGACAATTGAGCACAGAATACACATAAGCGAGGAGACTAGTCAAAGAACCAGGTTCTTATGACTATTACTTACACCTCATTTCTAATTGAAAGTTTCTTAAATATGTCTATACTGCTAAACCATCCTAGTCAGCCATTAAAACTCTCCTCCAAAAAGAAGCCAACTTGCGTTGCCCTATACGGAAACCCAAGCTCGCAAAGCCCCTCCTTGTTTTCAAGTCCAAGTCTATCGATCGGTAAATACCTCAATCCACACAAGGTAATTGTAACGGTTTGCATTTTCGTGGGCAGGGTTAGCACTCGGAAAAGCTACTTCAAAATCGTTGGTGCTCTTTCGGACTTTGTTTTAAAAGAGTCGCCACCTAATTTATATGAAATTAGGAAAACCAATTTTGAAGGGTTTATTCTTAGACCGTTAAAAATCCTTCTTAATCCAAAGTTCAAGGTAGGGGTTCTGGTGATCCCGTAGGAATGGTGCTAGGTACCTTAGTATTAAGATATGGTTGACCTTCGAATTCCAATGTGTGAGTACTTGCATGAACTATTTACTTAGTGCTTATTTCTCGAAAGAAAGTGTCACACCCTAATCCCACTAGGGTGTGATGGGCACTCGACCCCATATCCAGAGCCGAGCGAACCCACAGACTTTCATTTCGTACATAATCTTTCCGGACTTTTAATCAAATAGAATGTAATACATAGTAAAACTTGCTGAAACATATATATATTTTGTAGCTTTCAAGTCAAACCAATCTGTAATCATACGGACTTTATAACGTGATACGAAACGACATATCGGCTGATGGAGCCGCTTACTAAACCGACATACCATACCCACGACTCTGTCTGCAAAGTCTCTAACATTAACAGAACCTTTAACACATGTATTCTGACTCGGCAGTTCTCCGGGAGCAAATGGAGCTTGCCATCCTCGCTGGAACATCTTCCATAATATCTTTAACTCATCTGGGAGTACCTGCGCGGCATGAAACGCAGCCCCCAAAGAAAGGGGGTCAGTACGGAATATATACTGAGTATGCAAGGCATGAAACACAGAAAACGAAGCCATAACCGAAGTAAAATGTATAGAAGGTGAGCACAATAACCAGAATACCAAAGTGTTGCATCTAACGTACAATCATACATAAGAGGTTCCGGAAGACAATTACGGCAATCAAAATGCCGAAATGCTTTGCTTTCTTTTGAAAAAAAACATTTCCATCTCATACACACAGAAAATCAAACACACAATTACCGCGGCCAAAAGTCCAGCGGTCACTATCACACATACCGCGACCAAGTGTCCAGCGGTTAGCATCCCAAACCCGACATACCGCGGTCAGGGGTCCAGCGGTCAATGTCGCAGATACCGCGGTCAGGAGTCCAGCGGTCAATATCACAAATCCGGCATACCGCGGTCAGGGGTCCAGCGGTCAATGTCGGACATACCGCGGTCAGGGGTCCAGCGGTCAATATCACAAATCCGGCATACCGCGGTCAGGGGTCCAGCGGTCAATATCACCAAGTGCGCACAATAATATAAATGCCACATTTATTACTTTCCAAACATAAATCACACATGTCAGAATCATGCATCACACATACATACAACGTGCCCCGGCCCTCGGTGAGCGATTCGGTGAATAGATTCATGTATACCAAAATCGTATATCAGAAAAATACCGAAGGTAAGTAGCTTATCCAAAATATCAGAATACTTACTTTTCAACCACAACTGATGCATACCAAAGTCATGCAAAGGGTGCAGGAACATGGTCGCCACTCCCGTCTCTGGCGCCATATCACACCATGCTCCAGAAGATTTCATAACATGTACACGGTATCTCGGGAACTGGACATATACCACGAGAACCCGAGAACCAGTCACATCATAATCCATATACACAGTAACTGGGGACGGACATATACCACAGTACCCCAGAACCGTACAAGGTAACCGGAGACGGACATATACCACAGTACTCCGGAACCGAACACATCATACTCCATATACACGGCAACCGGGGACGGACATATACCACAGTACCCCGGAGCCGGACACCTCATACTTCAGAATTACATACATGGAACCCGACCCCTAGACAAAGTACTCGGCGAACCATAAGCACGATACGTACCGGCCCGGAACTCGGTGAAAGGGATCATAGTATATATACGAGCGGAGTAGTAAGACACTAGGTGCTTATAAATTAAAAGCCGATGAAAGAATCGAATTTATTATCAGGATATTCGTAACGGATTATTTATAACCGAATACTTATTTCGGATACTTATATCAGATTACTCATAGCAGACTCCTCATATCGAATTACATGCTCACATTAGGATATTCACATTAAGGAGCTTTCCAGTGACTTATGGAACGAATCAAACGGAGTCTTAGATTCATAGACGAAAGTCTTATTTTTATATCATACAAAAATAGCTCAAGTGAGACAAACGAAGGAAGTTTCGGAACTTGTGATCCCACCTCGGGTCAAGTCGAGGTGGCGGATATAAATTACAAACATTGGATTCTATGGAGTCATCCATGAAGGTTTCAAAGCGAGCCTATCACGTCTGTATGGGTTATGGATGTTTGAACAGTTTTCCAACAAAACTTAAGGGCTATAATTCAATTGTGCTGAATGAATAGTACCAAAATTCAGACTCACATTTCTATGAGCAGAATAACCCACGAGGCTCAAATCCGAATCTAGTACACCTAGGACATGCCAAGAGAAGAAAAGGGTAGCTTTACATACCTCACTTGCGCCTTACGCTCGTCCAAACTCAATCCCCGTTTCGTCCAAAATCTACAATTGGTCATAGTTGCCAAATGTAAGTTTCAAGCTTTAATTCATTTTGTCTACCGAAATTTCGGCAGCATTTCCCCTGTAATTTCAACGCCCTCGAGAATCATCTCGGCCTAAAATATCAACAACAACAACCCAACAATACCAACAACATCAACCATCATCACAAAATACATTATAATATAAATAATCATCTTTTCTACATAATTCAACAACTTCCATCCCAACTTCACACTATCAAACTAACGTCAACGTTTTTATGTTTATTCACTAATTCAAGACCATTCAAATACAATTCAAGAACATTTTCCATTATTCTACAAAATATGCAAAAGTTCCACCAAACCATAATCCACCCAAAAACTCTCCAACTTCCCTAGAAACAAATTTTTAATGCATTTCTTGCTTCCAAATTCATGAACTATCTCCACAACACATATTTTAACAACATTATTCTTATAGTTAAAGAAACGACACCAAGATCATATTAACTTGCAAATCAGCCCGTAATCATTCCAACATCAATTTAAACCACCAAGCCCTCATTCTCCTCATAGAATACATATTAACAACAATCAAATTGCTACATAGAAATTTATTCATTCTTCCTACACAACACACATACCACACGGCCAAGACTCCAACATCCATATTTCCATGAATTTTATCTATTTCCACATACTACAACGTAAACAAACCCTTCATAACATATAAAAGATGATAAAATCTTACCTTTCTTCTTCAACTCCCTCACTTAGCTAGGGTTGTGATTTTGCGACAAAGAGCGGTTCTCTTGTTTCAACAATTATACCACGTTGAAGAGGACCCTTGAATTAGTAGGAATACTAAAAGAAATAAATTTTTTGATCAAGATTTTTGATCTTCATCTTCTCCCTCTCTTGGCCGAAATGGCCCCTTGTTCTTGGCTCTCCATTCTCTTTCTTGAAAAATGAAGAAGTTTATGGCCCTTTTTCATATTTATCACCTGGAAAAAAATTAAATTCCATGGGCTTGGGCCTTGGCACTATGGCCGGCCACCCCTCAACTCTTGGGCCTCAATTTTTTTTTCCATATTTCTTGAGCCCAATTAATTTACGGATCTTATTTGTAACTCCCGAAACTAATTTCCGAAATTCCAATTTCGCCCTTGGCCTCCTCCCATATTTCCACACCAATATTTTCCATGAACAACTTATATATTGAACAAAATCAAAATATGACCTTGTCCTTCACTTGTCACAATTATTTCAATTCAATTTTTTTTTGAATATGCAAAATTGCGGGATATAACATCCTCCCCCCCTTTAGAACATTCGTCCTCGAATGTTCGACTGATCTTATGGGGTATTATAGTACTTCGGGAGGGTCCCTCTTTCTTCATCAACAGGCGCTGCGTTCTTTCTTTCTTTCAAAAATTTCCAGATTACCAATTGTCGCGACTATCTGGCCGTTTAGGGTCTCTAACCATTCCTCATACGCTAATTTCCCTTTTGGTTACTCTATCCTTTCATTTGTCTCTGACAGCTAAATCTTTAGGGTATTTTGCATACTTCCCAAGGGGTCACCCGTCCTCCCACTTTAGCACGCTTAACCCCGAAACGTTGGCGGAATTCGGTGTCTTAATACCGATATAATCACGTCCGCTTTCTCATATGGTCTTTATTACATGATTCAGGGCGAATCGAGGTCTCACAGATCTCGAGACATTCTCGTAGCACGTCCTTCTTTGTACATTTACTATTTTGCCCTTTTAATTCCTAATGTTCACTTTTCCCTTATGTGTATGAATATTGCCTGTCCTGGGCTCCCAGATTCCCGATGGTGGCGAACATACCTTCGTCGCCGTTACTTACGTATATTTCGGGTATCGGCCCGTCCGAGCTCTTACTCTCTATTCTTACATAAAAATCTCCTTTACCATTCCTGCTATTCAGAATCTGCACGTGGCAAATATCAACAATATCTTACAGAACATACAGTTATATATCACATTCCAACCATTCGGAACTTCCAATTTCCAGATAACAGAGCAAACATGGCTTTCCATATCATGTCCCATCTTATTCCGTCGTATGTAGGGCTCACATAAGGAATCTCATTTCCTATGACTTGGCTCTATCGCACGATCTGAGACAGAAAAGAAGGTCGACAATCCCTAGATACCCCGTAGCCTCCTGTTTATAAGTGTGGCGCGCTACACACCATAAACAGGACTCTACCGGACACGACTTTGCAGACAACCCCTAGGACAGACCTGCTCTGATACCACTTTGTCACACCCTAATCCCACTAGGGTGTGATGGGCACTCGACCCCATATCCGGAGCCGAGCGAACCCACAGACTTTCATTTCGTACATAATCTTTCCGGACTTTTAATCAAATAGAATGTAATAGATAGTAAAACTTGCTGAAACATATATATATTTTGTTGCTTTCAAGTCAAACCAATCTGTAATCATACAGACTTTATAACGCGATACGAAACGACATATCGGCTGATGGAGCCGCTTACTAAACCGACATACCATACCCACGACTCTGTCTGCAAAGTCTCTAACATTAACAGAACCTTTAACACATGTATTCTGACTCGGGAGTTCTCCGGTAGCAAATGGAGCTTGCCATCCTCGCTGGAACATCTTCCATAATATCTTCAACTCATCTGGGAGTACCTGCGCGGCATGAAACGCAGCCCCCGAAGAAAGGGGGTCAGTACGGAATACGTACTGAGCATGTAAGTCATGAAACACAGAAAACGAAGCCATAACCGAAGTAAAATGTACAGAAGGTGAGCACAATAACCAGAATACCAAAGTGTTGCATCTGACGTACAATCATACATAAGAGGTTCCGCAAGACAAATACGGCAATCAAAATGCCGAAATGCTTTGCTTTCTTTTGAAAAAAAACATTTCCGTCTCATACACACAGAAAATCAAACACACAATTATCGCGGCCAAAAGTCCAGCGGTCACTAGCACACATACCGCGACCAAGTGTCCAGTGGTTAGCATCCCAAACCCGACATACCGCGGTCAGGGGTCCAGCGGTCAATGTCGCAGATACCGCGGTCAGGAGTCCAGCGGTCAATATCACAAATCCGGCATACCGCGGTCAGGGGTCCAGCGGTCAATGTCGGACATACCGCGGTCAGGGGTCCAGCGGTCAATATCACAAATCCGGCATACCGCGGTCAGGGGTCAAGCGGTCAATGTCGGACATACCGCGTCAGGGGTCCAGCGGTCAATATCATCAAGTGCGCACAATAATATAAATGCCACATTTATTACTTTCCAAACATAAATCACACATGTCAGAATCATGCATCACACATACATACAACGTTCCTCGGCCCTCGGTGAGGGACTCGGTGAATAGATTCATGTATACCAAAATCGTATATCAGAAAAATACCGAAGGTAAGTAGCTTATCCAGAATATCAGAATACTTACTTTTCAACCACAACTGATGCATACCAAAGTCATGCAAAGGGCGCAGGAATATGGTCACCACTCCCGTCTCTGGCGCCATATCACACCTAGCTCCAGAAGATTTCATAACATGTACACGGTATCTCGGGAACTGGACATATACCACGAGAACCCGAGAACCAGTCACATCATAATCCATATACACAGTAACTGGGGACGAACATATACCACAGTGCCCTAGAACCGTACACGGTAACCGGAGACGGACATATACCACAATACTCCGGAACCGAACACATCATACTCCATATACACGGCAACCGGGGACGGACATATACCACAGTACCCCAGAGCCGGACACCTCTGTCACACTCCGACTTTACTAGGGTGCGATGGGCACCCGACCCCATATCTGGAGCCGAGCGAACCCGCTGACTCTTATTACATAGATAAACTCTTGTATCAATTAAGAAATAAATACATGGTAAGCCCTCCAATATTTTTTTTCATAAGTAATGTCTATCATCATATGGGACCCGCGACATGAAACATAATAACATTGTGACTGTTGAAGCCGTCTACCAAGCTGACACTCTATACTCATGACTTTATCTGCAAAGTCTCTAACATTGAACAAACACCATAGCTCATATACTCTGACTCGGCAGCACTCCAGAACAAGTGGAGCCCGCCAACTCCACTGGAACATCTTCTATGATAACTGTGGCTCAGCTAGTGTACCTGCGCGGCATGAACGCAGCCCCCGAAGAAGAGGGGTCAGTACGAGTAATGTACTGAGTATGTAAGGCATGAATAGTGACATAATAAAGGAATATACAGTATGAATAACAACGGAATAGACATATGGAGCTTATTTTGGGACAGAAGTAACCTGTACATATGAATGCCTTTCAGGCAGATGCCATGCATGCTTAGTCTTTTTTTCAGAAAACAGTACTTCTTATTTACATGTACAGAAAACATAACGGTTCAGAAAACGGTATCCTTTATTCACATTTACAGACGCCGAGTACATCGGCTCTCCCACCCCCTCCCCAACAGTGTCCCAACATATCATATATAAATGTATATAACATATACAGACGTCGTATCCGGCTCTCCCATATCCCGCGTCCGGGCATCCCGCGTCCGGGACGAAATCCAGCTGAATCAGGTGGTGATGTAACAGTGGCCCTTCCCCTTTTCCTCATATACATATACATATACATATTCACATTCATATACATATGTCATACAATTGGCATGCATGAGAGCCCAAAGAAAGTCATGTGTCCATCGGAGTGACGTAAGGTCGGTGACCTCCGATTACATTATGCCATAATCATGGTAACTTTGTCTCACCTTGAAGGAACGAGTATTTTAAGGCGAGACTACCAACGGAAAATAGCCTTAAGAGAGAGCATAGAATGGAATCATGGACATTATAACCGCCAACTAATATGCTTTGAAGTCTTTTAAAAACTAGTGTCATAGCTAGGGAATAGAATTGAGGTTCAAGAACTAGTATAACACTTTCATATTCACATAGGATTCTTAGCTCAAGACTCTTAGTCATGGAATCATTCTTGTCGTACTTATCGTAGGCATATTCTCTTTCTCAACATCATCATTATCATTGTCATCATAGGAGTATCTTCGTTAGCATAGTTACAGTACTTGTCATTGGGTGAACGAAATACGGATTAAGGGTTTTCTTTGGATTCTGCTTCAAAATAAATCAAACGGAACAATAAGGAAAATCCGGGGACCATGGGCCCACCTTGGGTCAAATGAGGCGGCGTACCAAATTTACATATGTTACATGTCATGGCGTTACTTGTGAGGGTTTTAGGGTAGTCGGGTCCTATTTATGCGAGTTCTAGAGGTTTAGGAAGTTCTTTCAACATTTTACACAATTTTTAATTCAATTCTACTGAATGAAAAAGGGGAAACTTTAAGCGCGGATTCCGGAGGGTAGAGTTATCCCCGAGGCTCATATCCAACATATTACATCTAAGACATGCCATAGAAGGAAGGGTGAAGCCTTACATACCTTTTCTGCTTCTTATGCTACTCCAAATTCACGTTCCAAATCCGCCAAAATCTACAAATTGGTCATGTTTACCAAAACTTGATTAGAGCCTTTAGAAGTTGATTCTTTAAAGTAACACTTTGTCTGCCGAAATTTCGGCAGCATTTCCCCTGTAAATGTACCAACCCCGAGAGTACGGCTCGGCCCCAAATCGATGACAACAATCCGGGAATTTGACCCGGCCAAACCAACAACAATACTAGCAATTATCCCAGCAACAATTCAATCAAATTCACTTCAATTCAATTCAATTCAATTCAATTCTCATAATCTTCCAACAACTTAATCAACATATATAATCAATCCAAAACCATACAAACATGATTCCATAACATTTCCAACAATCCACAAAACTTTCCAACACAACCCGAAACCTTCCAAGTCCAAGGAAATATCACAACACATTTCTTTCTTCAAAATTCACAAACTACACCAACAAACCACACTTTAACAACATTATTATCATAATTACAAGAAACTACATTTGATTCAAATTGGCTTACAAAAACAGCCCGCAACAACTACGACACCAACTTGGATCATTAAACTCTCATTTACATCACATAATCAACAACATAACAACCCAAACATACTAAATAAAATTAGTCCATTCTTTGACATGCAAAACAGTCCATTTTCGGCCACAACAACTACACCCCTATTTTCATGAATTTCCATCCTTTTCCATACATTGCAACAACAACTAACATACTACATAGAATTAATCCATTCTCTTCCAAATCACACTATGACCACACGGCCACAACTACATATACACGGATAACTATTCAACATCCATATTTTCATAATTTTCATGAGTTTCATTCGCTCCTACACACCACAACATACACAACCATATATATCATATAAAAGAAGATTAAGTTCTTACCCTTTTTCTTCAATTTCCCACTTGGCTAGAATGTTGATCTTGCAACAATAAATGTTCTACTTGTTCCAATGACCTCTTCTCCTTGCTAGGGACCTTCCAATTAGTAGAGAGTAATTTTTTGAGAAATTTTTCCAAGGTTCTTGTTTCCTCCAAGCTTGGCCGAAATTGGCCCTTTATTTTTCTTCCAAAGTGTCTTCTTTTTTTTTCTTTGTTTCTCTTGAAATTTCTAGAGTTGTAAATGATAAATTGTCTTGTTTTTTCAAGACTCATACATATATATATATAGTTATAGTGGCATGTGAGGGGCACATGCCTCTCTCTATATTTTTCTCTTTTTTTTTTTTTTTCCGTTTTTCCTTTTCTAGAGTTTTCTTGAAAAAGATGACTTGGTTGGCTTCTCTTGCAAGCTTTGTCCATACATGTACATAATTAACCCCCATTAAATAAAAATGTGGACATATAGGGGCATACCACACGGCCAAGGGCCCTTCAAGAACATTCTTGATATTTGTTTTTTTTTTTTTTTTGTGAAATTCCCATTTTGCCCCTATTCTTTCCGCAATTTTACCATGAACCCTTTTGCGAATTTTCCTTCTTACCCTTGGCCTTTCTTAACATTTCCATTCTAGTAATGTCCATAATTGATATTTATAACCAAGTTGTACATTAACATAATTTTTGAAAATAGCCTTACCCTTAACTTGCCACGACTACCTTGGAATATCCGAACGTTTAAAATACGGGATATAACATCCTCCCCCCCTTTAGAACATTCGTCCTCGAATGTTCAACTGGTCTTACGGGGTGTCATAATATTTCGGGAGGATCCCTTTGTAGTCGTCCTTTCCTTCATGCTCACTCCTTGTCCTTTACCTCATTCCTTTCATAATCGAACTTCTCGGTTTTTACATGAATCTTCTTCCCGTGTCTTGGGCTTTCTACTTTGTTGGGCCAACGTATTATCCTTGTCCTTCTCAGATCATCTCTTTTCTTGTTACTGTTTCATAACCATTTCTTAACAAAAACCACACCTTTAGATTCTTACTACAACTCTTCTTTAGTCTCTTTTTGTATCTCTTGATACATGTACACTTGTCCTTGGCTTCATGTGTTGGTGCTCATTTCATTCATCGTTATTCCTCGTAAGCCTAATATGGCCTCCCCCCCTTTAAGGGGTTCCTTATATGCTCATAGTCCTTTATGAAGTCTTCGCTTGTACCTTTATCCCTCACCTTCTTTTCCAGCTTTGTGCTTAACATATCGAAAACTTCTTATCTTAAGCTTTTCTTTTACTTCCTTTCTAGGTCCTCATTTGTCCACATTTCCATACCTTTCTATCTTTTATTCGTTCTTTCACTTGCTGAGCTCTCTTGCTCGTAATTCTTTCTAACCACGTGTTCGTGTTGTAGCTGTGTGCCCATATTTCTTTAATGTTTCGTTACTCTCTTGAACCTCTAAGCATATTACTATGGTTACATACTTGTCCTTTTACAGATCTGTCAACTCAACACCATCACCATCCTAAGCATTCTTTCTCTTACTTCACATTCCTCTACCCTGGTCACCATTCTCTTAGACCTACTTGTTGAAATCAACTCGCAACCTCTCCACATTGCTCCTTGTTTCCTTTTACCTCACTCTATCTCGTCTTACATGCCTACTTGAATTCTCATCCTAGTGGTCTCGTACTTTTACCATTAATTTCTCGCGGGGGTTTCACTTACTAAGGTTTTCTTAACTTTCCTCTTTTCCGACATTTAAGCTTCCTATCTTCCCTTTACTCACACTCTCTTTATTTTCCGAGTATCGTTATACTGGAATTTCCGACCTCAACCTACAGTAAAATAATAACAGTTCACTCGCCGCACTTGTACCATTTATTCTTGCGGTCACTCTGTCACGACCCGACTAGGGGCCGTGACGAGTACCCGATACTTGTACCGAGCACCCCTTATCTATCATTTTACCTTTACCTCTTAGCAAACCGTATGAACAGTACCATATTTTTTTTTTTTGAACATTAACAATAGCAGCGTCATTATGAACATAGACTAGTAAACTTCGCTATCACTTTACATAGCAGCATTAAGATGCCAAAATACCACATATCTAACTGTACATAACTGACTGTGCATATCTGTCTACGAGCCTCTACACATAGTACACTTATACATAGATAGGGCCGGGTACTGCTGTGCCCGAATATACATACGCAAAATAGTACCGCGGAAGTGGGGCTCCGGAACAACTGTAGCGCTGTCAAGTGCGGCTGGTAGAGCTTCTAGGGTTCAAATCCACCTGTCTGCTGACCAGCGCGGCATGAAACACAGCGTCCACAAGAAGGGACGTCAGTACGAATAATGTACTGAGTATGTAAGGCATGAATGAAAACATAGTAACTGAATATAGAGTGTGAATAATAACAGAATAGACATACAGAGCTTGTCCTGGAGCAGAAGTAAGCTGTACATGTGCATGCCTTGTAGGCAGATACCATGCAAGCTTAGCCTCATTTTCAGAACACGGTGTTCCTTATTTTCGTATACAGAAAACAATACATTTCAGTAAATGGTATCTTTTCCTCACATTTACAGACGCCGAATACATCGGCTCTCCCACCCCTCCCCAACGGTGTCCCAACATATCATATCATATATATCATACATCACATATACAGACGCCGCGTACGGCTCTCCCATATCCCGCGTCCGGGATGGAATCCAGCTGAATCAGGTGGTGATAAAACAGTTGCCCTTCCCCTTTCCCTATATACATATACATACCCATACACATATACATGTATCTTGTAAATAGCATGCATGGAAGCCCAAAGAAAGTCACATATCCATCGGAGTGATGTAAGGTCGGTAACCTCCGATTACATTATGGAACAACCGTAGTCGCTTTGTCTCACCTTGAAGGGACAAGTATTATAAGGCGAGGCTACCAATGAAAAGTGTCATTATGAGAAAAACATCAAATAGGGTCATAAGGTATAGTTTCATTTACTTAGAACCTTTAGAGTAGTCATTACCTGTAATAGAATTATGGTATCAAGATATAGTTTAACATTTTTATATTTTCCTTTTCATAGCAGAACATATCGTCAACATATCTACCGTAGGCATTTTCTCATTTTGGACTACATCGTTATCCATATAAGATCATATTCATCATTTTAGTCATGAAATCATCTTTGTCATGCTTGTCATAGGCGTATTCTTTTTTCTTGACATCATCGTTACCACGGTCATCATGGACATAATTCCATTAGAATGGTACAGTACTTGCCGTTTAATAATCGAAACAAGGGTCAAAAGTTCTCTTTTAGATTCAACTTCGAAACAAGTCAAACGAGTCAACAAAGGAAAACCGGGAAAAACTGGGCCCACCTCGGGTCAACTGAGGCGGCGTGCCAAATTTGTGTACATTCCATTCTATGACGTCACTTATGAAGGTTTTAAGGTAGTCGGGTCCTATGTAGCAAGTTCTAGAGGCTTAGGAAGTTTTTCCAACTTTTTACACCATTTTTAGTTCAATTCTACTGAACGGGAAAGGGGAAACTTTAGGCGCGGATTCCGGAGGATAGGGTTGTCCCCGAGGCTCATATCCAACTTATTACGTCTAAGACATGCCATAGAAGGAAGGATGAAGCCTTACATACCTCTTTCCGCTCCGTATGCTATCCCGAATTCAAGTCGTCAATCCGCCAAAATCTACAAATTGGTCACATTTACCAACTTTGGTTAGAGCTTTTGGAATTGGAATCTTAAAGTAACATTTGTCTACCGAAATTTTGGTAGCACTTCCCCTGTAAATACTCCATCCCACCAAGTTCAACTTGGCCAATTTCAATCAACAACAACCCCGGGAATTCAACCCGGCCAAAGTATCAACAACAATGCCAACAACAATACTAACAATTCAATCAATATACAATTTCCTTCAAGACCTTCCAATTTTCATAAAACAATACTAACCTTATAATATATATATCAACAACACCATACTAATATCATTGTCTTCTATACCTGTAAGAACATAATATTCAATTTACATAAACTTCCACCAAAACCATAATTCACCCACAATGCATTTTTCACCTTCCAATTTCATTAATAACAATCATAATTTGCATCTTGCCACTTTCATTTCCATATTCACATAAACTACAATAAAGTCACATATTTTCCTATAACAACCTCACAACAAATTTTCCATAACAACAAGAACCATTTATCTTCCACATTACACTACAACTATACGGCCAACATCAAGCATACACACTACAACCTCTCCAAATTTATTCAACTTCCATTATTCCACATAGCATTCATAACAATAATAACCAAATACTAGATGAAACAATTGAAACATGATTCCTACACATACATACACATATTACACCTCACGGCCACATCCCATAATATTGTTCTTCATGAATTTCATCCACTTTTGTACACTACAACATGCATAAATATTCATAACATGTAAAAGAGCACAAGTCCTCACCTTTCTTTTCCTCCACTTCTTCACTTGACTACAACTTGGCAACTTGTATGATTTTGAATTTTTCTTGCTTCAACAACAACTCCACTTTGTTAAGGACCCTCTACTTGGTAGAAAATGATTTTTGAAGGAATTTTAGTCAATTTTTTCTTGTGGAATTCCTCTTGGCCGAAATGGCCTCAAGGTTTTCTCCTTCTTTTTTTTGTTCTTGCTTTTTCTTGAAAGTTCTAGAGAAATAATGAATAAGATGACTAATTAAGTCATCTTATGGACTTATAGATTTTGCTCATATGGGCTTTGGCCCATTTACTATAGATGGCCTAAATGGCCCCTTTTTCCTCCAAGCCCATATTATTATTATTTTGTGTTTTTCATGAAAATTTAATTTTTCCACATTCCAAATTTTCCCTTCGTCTCCCTCCACATTTCCACGAGTCATATTGCGAATTTCCTTTTATGCCCTTGACCTTTCTCATTATTTCCACTTTAATATTTTCATAACAACTTGTATGCCCAGCAAAGTAAAAATATGGCCTTGATTACTGTCTTCCCGCGATTGTCTTGAATTATCCGATTGTACAAGAATGCGAGATATAACATCCTCCCCCCCTTTAGAACATTCGTCCTCGAATGTTAATCTGGCCTCATAGTGTACCATAATACTTCGGGGAGGTCTCCCTCGTAGATATTTCACATGTCGCTTAGGTCGCTTTTATGTCGTAAGTCCATTGAGTTAGCTCCGAACGTTGGCCCTACGTTAATAAGTTCCCTTTTACTGGAGCTTGAATCGTCATAGTCCCTTTTTGGTCTAACATGTCCTCCCCCCCTTTATTAAGAGGGTCTGCACACGCCTATGCCCTTTAGATAATCGTCGCCTTCCGCGACCTTTACAATTGTAATTCCTTCTTCGTGGAGTCTGCCGCGTCCGTCCCCTTACTAGACATATTCCCGTATATCGCCGTATTAGGGCCTTCTTGCACCATCTAGTACGGATTCAACATCGGTCTTACCTTGTAACATCCATGCTTTTCTCCTCCATTCCCAAAGCTTTGTCATGCCTTCTCCCTTTCTGCTAGTCTAGTCCGTCTTCACTTACCCGACTTTTATAGGGTTTTTAACCACCTCATACTCTCTAATTTACTTTAGGCTACCTAATTTCACATTCGTCTCTTGTTCCCCCGTTTATGACATTTTCAGCATATTTCCCAGGGGGTCACCCATCGTGAGATTGCTCTCACTCTAGCACGCTTAACCTAAAAACTTTAATGCATTTCAGTTCCTTGGTGTTAGTATTTCCACCTCCATTCCCTCGCACTACTTATATCACATAATATGGAACGAGTTGGGGTCTCAGCAGTTTTCTAAACGCCCGCGTAACACGTCTTTTCTTTTATTTACAGTTCTAACCTCCGCCATCTCTAGTATTCATCTTTTTACCTGTGCGTATGGCTACTTTTCGTCCTAATTTCCAAATTCTTAATATGTTTAGCAATACAAAGGGCAGCGTAGGATAAGATAGAATTCGAATCAATTAACACGCATATCATAGAAGGTGCCGAAAAAGTACCTGTGGTCGCGTCTGCGGAAGGCTCAGGGTCCTGTCGTCCTGTCAATGCATATAGGCGGTGCGGAGGACCAGCTGAACTAGGTGCCCCTCCTCTACCTCGGCCGCGGCCCGCTGGAGCCTAGGAAGTCTGTCCACGAGGGCGCACGGTCGACGATGAACCAATTGCTGATCCGGCTGGCTGAGTTTGGCCTCCTTCATCCTTTAGTGGGCAGTCACGCACCAAATGGTCAGTTCGACCGCAGGCAAAACAACCACCTGTTTCCAGGTAACACTGCCCAGAGTGTGGCTTGCCACACCGAGCACATCGTGGTGGGGGCAGCCCCGTCCTGCTAAAATCAGCTCTGTACTGGGATCCTGAAGCTCTAGTACCCTGATCTGGTCCCGAATAGGCAGAGCGGTCAAATATCCTATCCGCAAATCAAGGTGGTGCACTGGCCACTGATTGGCCTGAATGCCTAGACTGCTCTTGTGCCTGCCCCCCTCTATACTCGATTCTAGCCCCCGAAGATCTGCCTCTTTTTCTGGAACCCCTATCTGGATAACGCTCCTCTCTCCGTGACTGGTACTGTTCTTCCAGATTTTGGGCGTGGGCCTGGATGCGGGTAATAGTCATCCCATCCTGGAGTGAAGCCATCACGCACTCCTTAACCAAGTGTGGCCCTAGCCCGCTCACAAATCGGTGTACATGATCTCCCCTATCCGCTATCATGGCTGGGGCATACCTGGCTAATGAATTAAAACGGAGGCTGAGTTCTCGAACGCTCATATTTCCCTATCTCAGGTTCAAGAACATATCGGCTCGAGCTCGTCGAACCTCTGGCGGTAAGAAATGTCGTAGAAATGCCTCTGTAAACTCCTGCTAAACCGGAGGGGGTGCATTTGCTCCCTTCGAAGATATCCACCTGCTGTACCACAGAACTGCCACATCCCGCAGCCTGTATGAAGCCAACTCTACGGACTCCGTATCCGAAGCATGTATAATACTCAGAGTCCTCAGCATCTCATCTATGAAACTCTGCGGGTCTTCCTCTGGTTTTGATCCACAAAACTCTAGTGGCTTCAGGGTAATAAAGTCACGAGCCCTTGCGCTTACCGCCCTGTCTCCCAGGTCTACATCTTGCCGCTAAGCCTGTGCGGCAACTAACTGGGTCAATAACTGGATGGCCTCTGCCATCTTCTGGCCCGGAGCTACCGGCGGTGGGACTGGAGGTGCGGGGGCTGGAGCTGGGACTCTTTCCTGCTCTGCGGGTGCAGGGGGAGCAGGAAAGGTTTGAGGGGGAGCTTCATTATGAGATTCTCCTTCTTCTAGCTCCCGTTCAACTCTCCTTCCAGCCACTGTCTCACCCTTCTGGGCTGCCCTAGCTTTCTTCTTCGGCGGTATTACTGAAACCATAACATAGGATTAAGAAAGGAGTATGGAAACCTGGTAGCATAGCTCTACCGCACGATCTTAGAATACAAAGAAGGTCATATTTCCTAAATGCCCTGTAGCCTCCTGTCTATAAGTGTGGCGCGCTACACACCCATAAATAAGACTCTACTGGACACGGCTCGTAGACAAACCCCTAGGACCGAACTGCTCTGATACCACTTCTGTCACGACCTGACTAGGGGCCGTGACGAGTACCCGATACTTGTACCGAGCACCCCTTATCTATCATTTTACCTTTACCTCTTAGCAAACCGTATGAACAGTACCATTTTTTTTTTTTTTGAACATTAACATTAGCAGCCTCATTATGAACATAGACTAGTAAACTTCGCTATCACTTTACATAGCAGCATTAAGATGCCAAAATACCACATATCTAACTGTACATAACTGACTGTGCATATCTGTCTACGAGCCTCTAGACATAGTACACTTATACATAGATAGGGCCGGGTACTGCTGTGCCCGAATATACATACGCAAAATAGTACCGCGGAAGTGGGGCTCCGAAACAACTGGAGCGCTGTCAAGTGCGGCTGGTAGAGCTTCTAGGGTTCAAATCCACCTGTCTGCTGACCTGCGCGACATGAAACGCAGCGTCCACAAGAAGGGACGTCAGTACGAATAATGTACTGAGTATGTAAGGCATGAATGAAAACATAGTAACTGAATATAGAGTGTGAATAATAACAGAATAGACATACAGAGCTTGTCCTGGAGCAGAAGTAAGCTGTACATGTGCATGCCTTGTAGGCAGATACCATGCAAGCTTAGCCCCTTTTTCAGAACACGGTGTTCCTTATTTTCGTATACAGAAAACAGTACATTTCAGTAAACGGTATCTTTTCCTCACATTTACAGACGCCGAATACATCGGCTCTCCCACCCCCTCCCCAACAGTGTCCCAACATATCATATCATATATATCATACATCACATATACAGACGCCGCGTACGGCTCTCCCATATCCCGCGTCCGGGCATCCCGCGTCCGGGATGGAATCCAGCTGAATCAGGTGGTGATAAAACAGTTGCCCTTCCCCTTTCCCCATATACATATACATACCCATACACATATACATGTATCTTGTAAATAGCATGCATGGAAGCCCAAAGAAAGTCACATATCCATCGGAGTGATGTAAGGTCGGTAACCTCCGATTACATTATGGAACAACCGTAGTCGCTTTGTCTCACCTTGAAGGGACAAGTATTATAAGGCGAGGCTACCAATGAAAAGTGTCATTATGAGAAAAACATCAAATAGGGTCATAAGGTATAGTTTCATTTACTTAGAACCTTTAGAGTAGTCATTACCTGTAATAGAATTATGGTATCAAGATATAGTTTAACATTTTTATATTTTCCTTTTCATAGCAGAACATATCGTCAACATATCTACCGTAGGCATTTTCTCATTTTGGACTACATCGTTATCCATATAAGATCATATTCATCATTTTAGTCATGAAATCATCTTTGTCATGCTTGTCATAGGCGTATTCTTTTTTCTTGACATCATCGTAAACACGGTCATCATGGACATAATTCCATTAGAATGGTACAGTACTTGCCGTTTAATAATCGAAACAAGGGTCAAAAGTTCTCTTTTACATTCAACTTCGAAACAAGTCAAACGAGTCAACAAAGGAAAACCGGGAAAAACTGGGCCCACCTCGGGTCAACTGAGGCGGCGTGCCAAATTTGTGTACATTCCATTCTATGACGTCACTTATGAAGGTTTTAAGGTAGTCGGGTCCTATGTAGCAAGTTCTAGAGGCTTAGGAAGTTTTTCCAACTTTTTACACCATTTTTAGTTCAATTATACTGAACGGGAAAGGGGAAACTTTAGGCGCGGATTCCGGAGGATAGGGTTGTCCCCGAGGCTCATATCCAACTTATTACGTCTAAGACATGCCATAGAAGGAAGGATGAAGCCTTACATACCTCTTTCCGCTCCGTATGCTATCCCGAATTCAAGTCGTCAATCCGCCAAAATATACAAATTGGTCACATTTACCAACTTTGGTTAGAGCTTTTGGAATTGGAATCTTAAAGTAACATTTGTCTACCAAAATTTCGGTAGCACTTCCCCTGTAAATACTCCATCCCACCAAGTTCAACTTGGCCAATTTCAATCAACAACAACCCCGGGAATTCAACCCGGCCAAAGTATCAACAACAATGCCAACAACAATACTAACAATTCAATCAATATACAATTTCCTTCAAGACCTTCCAACTTTCATAAAACAATACTAACCTTATAATATATATATCAACAACACCATACTAATATCATTGTCTTCTATACCTGTAAGAACATAATATTCAATTTACATAAACTTCCACCAAAACCATAATTCACCCATAATGCATTTTTCACCTTCCAATTTCATTAATAACAATCATAATTTGCATCTTGCCACTTTCATTTCCATATTCACATAAACTACAATAAAGTCACATATTTTCCTATAACAACCTCACAACAAATTTTCCATAACAACAAGAACCATTTATCTTCCACATTACACTACAACTATACGGCCAACATCAAGCATACACACTACAACCTCTCCAAATTTATTCAACTTCCATTATTCCACATAGCATTCACAACAATAATAACCAAATACTAGATGAAACAATTGAAACATGATTCCTACACATACATACACATATTACACCTCACGGCCACATCCCATAATATTGTTCTTCATGAATTTCATCCACTTTTGTACACTACAACATGCATAAATATTCATAACATGTAAAAGAGCACAAGTCCTCACCTTTCTTTTCCTCCACTTCTTCACTTGACTACAACTTGGCAACTTGTATGATTTTGAATTTTCTTGCTTCACCAACAACTCCACTTTGTTAAGGACCCTCTACTTGGTAGAAAATGATTTTTGAAGGAATTTTAGTCAATTTTTTCTTGTGGAATTCCTCTTGGCCGAAATGGCCTCAAGGTTTTCTCCTTCTTTTTTTTGTTCTTGCGTTTTCTTGAAAGTTCTAGAGAAATAATGAATAAGATGACTAATTAAGTCATCTTATGGACTTATAGATTTGCTCATATGGGCTTTGGCCCATTTACTATAGATGGCCTAAATGGCCCCTTTTTCCTCCAAGCCCATATTATTATTATTTGGTGCTTTTCATGAAAATTTAATTTTTCCACATTCCAAATTTTCCCTTCGTCTCCCTCCACATTTCCACGAGTCATATTGCGAATTTCCTTTTATGCCCTTGACCTTTCTCATTATTTCCACTTTAATATTTTCATAACAACTTGTATGCCCAGCAAAGTAAAAATATGGCCTTGATTACTGTCTTCCCGCGATTGTCTTGAATTATCCGATTGTACAAGAATGCGAGATATAACATCCTCCCCCCCTTTAGAACATTCGTCCTCGAATGTTAATCTGGCCTCATAGTGTACCATAATACTTCGGGGAAGTCTCCCTCGTAGATATTTCACATGTCGCTTAGGTCGCTTTTATGTCGTAAGTCCATTGAGTTAGCTCCGAACGTTGGCCCTACGTTAATAAGTTCCCTTTTACTGGAGCTTGAATCATCATAGTCCCTTTTTGGTCTAACATGTCCTCCCCCCCCTTTATTAAGAGGGTCTGCACACGCCTATGCCCTTTAGATAATCGTCGCCTTCCGCGACCTTTACAATTGTAATTCCTTCTTCGTGGAGTCTGCCGCGTCCGTCCCCTTACTAGACATATTCCCGTATATCGCCGTATTAGGGCCTTCTTACACCATCTAGTACGGATTCAACATCGGTCTTACCTTGTAACATCCATGCTTTTCTCCTCCATTCTAAAAGCTTTGTCATGCCTTCTCCCTTTCTGCTAGTCTAGTCCGTCTTCACTTACCCGACTTTTATAGGGTTTTTAACCACCTCATACTCTCTAATTTACTTTAGGCTACCTAATTTCACATTCGTCTCTTGTTCCCCCGTTTATGACATTTTCAGCATATTTCCCAGGGGGTCACCCATCGTGAGATTGCTCTAACCCTAGCACGCTTAACCTAAAAACTTTAATGCATTTCAGTTCCTTGGTGTTAGTATTTCCGCCTCCATTCACTCGCACTATTTATATCACATAATATGGAACGAGTTGGGGTCTCAGCAGTTTTCTAAATGCCCGCGTAACACGTCTTTTCTTTTATTTACAGTTCTAACCTCCGCCATCTCTAGTATTCATCTTTTTACCTGTGCGTATGGCTACTTTTCATCCTAATTTCCAAATTCTTAATATGTTCAGCAATACAAAGGGTAGCGTAGGATAAGATAGAATTCGAATCAATTAACACGCATATCATAGAAGGTGCCGAAAAAGTACCTGTGGCCGCGTCTGCGGAAGGCTCAGGGTCCTGTCGTCCTGTCAATGCATATAGGCGGTGCGGAGGACCAGCTGAACTAGGTGCCCCTCCTCTACCTCGGCCGCGGCCCGCTGGAGCCTAGGAAGTCTGTCCACGAGGGCGCACGGTCGACGATGAACCAATTGCTGATCCGGCTGGCAGAGTTTGGCCTCCTTCATCCTTTAGTGGGCAGTCACGCACCAAATGGTCAGTTCGACCGCAAGCAAAACAACCACCTGTTTCCAGGTAACACTGCCCAGAGTGTGGCTTGCCACACCGAGCACATCGTGGTGGGGGCAGCCCCGTCCTGCTAAAATCAGCTCTGTACTAGGATCCTGAAGCTCTAGTACCCTGATCTGGTCCCGAATAGGCAGAGCGGTCAAATCTCCTATCCGCAAATAGAGGTGGTGCACTGGCCACTGCTTGGCCTGAATGCCTAGACTGCTCTTGTGCCTGCCCCCCCCCCCCCCCCCCTCTATACTCGATTCTAGCCCCCAAAGATCTGCCTCTTTTTCTGGAATCCCTATCTGGATAACGCTCCTCTCTCCGTGACTGGTACTGTTCTTCCAGATTTTGGGCGTGGGCCTAGATGCGGGTAATAGTCATCCCATCCTGGAGTGAAGCCATCAAGCACTCCTTAACCAAGTGTGGCCCTAGCCCGCTCACAAATCGGTGTACATGATCACCTCTATCCGCTATCATGGCTGGGGCATACCTGGCTAACGAATTAAAACGGAGGCTGTATTCTCGAACGCTCATATTTCCCTGTCTCAGGTTCAAGAACATATCGGCTCGAGCTCGTCGAACCTCTGGCGGTAAGAAATGTCGTAGAAATGCCTCTGTAAACTCCTGCCAAACCGGAGGGGGTGCATTTGCTCCCCTCGAAGATATCCAGCTGCTGTACCACAGAACTGCCACATCCCGCAGCCTGTATGAAGCCAACTCTACGGACTCCGTATTCGAAGCATGTATAATACTCAGAGTCCTCAGCATCTCATCTATGAAACTCTGCGGGTCATCCTCTGGTTTTGATCCACAAAACTCTAGTGGCTTCAGGGTAATAAAGTCACGAGCCCTTGCGCTTACCGCCCTGTCTCCCTGGTCTACATCTTGCCGCTGAGCCTGTGCGGCAACTAACTGGGTCAATAACTGGATGGCCTCTGCCATCTGCTGGCCCGGAGCTACCGGCGGTGGGACTGGAGGTGCGGGGGCTGGAGCTGGGACTCTTTCCTGCTCTGCTGGTGCAGGGGGAGCAGGAAAGGTTTGAGGGGGAGCTTCATTATGAGATTCTCCTTCTTCTAGCTCCCGTTCAACTCTCCTTCCAGCCACTGTCTCGCCCTTCTGGGCTGCCCTAGCTTTCTTCTTCGGCGGCATTACTGAAACCATAACATAGGATTAAGAAAGGAGTATGGAAACCTGGTAGCATAGCTCTACCGCACGATCTTAGAATACAAAGAAGGTCATATTTCCTAAATGCCCTGTAGCCTCCTGTCTATAAGTGTGGCGCGCTACACACCCATAAATAAGACTCTATTGGACACGACTCGTAGACAAACCCCTAGGACCGAACTGCTCTGATACCACTTCTGTCACGACCCGACTAGGGGCCGTGACGAGTACCCGATACTTGTACCGAGCACCCCTTATCTATCATTTTACCTTTACCTCTTAGCAAACCGTATGAACAGTACCATATTTTTTTTTTTTGAACATTAACATTAGCAGCCTCATTATGAACATAGACTAGTAAACTTCGCTATCACTTTACATAGCAGCATTAAGATGCCAAAATACCACATATCTAACTGTACATAACTGACAGTGCATATCTGTCTACGAGCCTCTAGACATAGTACACTTATACATAGATAGGGCCGGGTACTGCTGTGCCCGAATATACATACGCAAAATAGTACCGCGGAAGTGGGGCTCCGAAACAACTGGAGCGCTGTCAAGTGCGGCTGGTCTTCTAGGGTTCAAATCCACCTGTCTGCTGACCTGCGCGACATGAAACGCAGCGTCCACAAGAAGGGACGTCAGTACGAATAATGTACTGAGTATGTAAGGCATGAATGAAAACATAGTAACTGAATATAGAGTGTGAATAATAACAGAATAGACATACAGAGCTTGTCCTGGAGCAGAAGTAAGCTGTACATGTGCATGCCTTGTAGGCAGATACCATGCAAGCTTAGCCCCTTTTTCAGAACACGGTGTTCCTTATTTTCGTATACAGAAAACAGTACATTTCAGTAAACGGTATCTTTTCCTCACATTTACAGACTCCGAATACATCGGCTCTCCCACCCCCTCCCCAACAGTGTCCCAACATATCATATCATATATATCATACATCACATATACAGACGCCGCGTACGGCTCTCCCATATCCCGCGTCCGGGCATCCCGCGTCCGGGATGGAATCCAGCTGAATCAGGTGGTGATAAAACAGTTGCCCTTCCCCTTTCCCCATATACATATACATACCCATACACATATACATGTATCTTGTAAATAGCATGCATGGAAGCCCAAAGAAAGTCACATATCCATCGGAGTGACGTAAGGTCGGTAACCTCCGATTACATTATGGAACAACCGTAGTCGCTTTGTCTCACCTTGAAGGGACGAGTATTATAAGGCGAGGCTACCAATAAAAAGTGTCATTATGAGAAAAACATCAAAAAGGGTCATAAGGTATAGTTTCATTTACTTAGAACCTTTAGAGTAGTCATTACCTGTAATAGAATTAAGGTATCAAGATATAGTTTAACATTTTTATATTTTCCTTTTCATAGCAGAACATATCGTCAACATATCTACCGTAGGCATTTTCTCATTTTGGACTACATCGTTATCCATATAAGATCATATTCATCATTTTAGTCATGAAATCATCTTTGTCATGCTTGTCATAGGCGTATTCTTTTTTCTTGACATCATCGTTACCACGGTCATCATGGACATAATTCCATTAGAATGGTACAGTACTTGCCGTTTAATAATCGAAAAAAGGGTCAAAAGTTCTCTTTTAGATTCAACTTCGAAACAAGTCAAACGAGTCAACAAAGGAAAACCGGGAAAAACTGGGCCCACCTCGGGTCAACTGAGGCGGCGTGCCAAATTTGTGTACATTCCATTCTATGACGTCACTTATGAAGGTTTTAAGGTAGTCGGGTCCTATGTAGCAAGTTCTAGAGGCTTAGGAAGTTTTTCCAACTTTTTACACCATTTTTAGTTCAATTCTACTGAACGGGAAAGGGGAAACTTTAGGCGCGGATTCCGGAGGATAGGGTTGTCCCCGAGGCTCATATCCAACTTATTACGTCTAAGACATGCCATAGAAGGAAGGATGAAGCCTTACATACCTCTTGCCGCTCCGTATACTATCCCGAATTCAAGTCGCAAATCCGCCAAAATCTACAAATTGGTCACATTTACCAACTTTGGTTAGAGGTTTTGGAATTGGAATCTTAAAGTAACATTTGTCTACCGAAATTTCGGCAGCACTTCCCCTGTAAATACTCCATCCCACCAAGTTCAACTTGGTCAATTTCAATCAACAACAACCTCGGGAATTCAACCCGGCCAAAGTATCAACAACAATGCCAACAACAATACTAACAATTCAATCAATATACAATTTCCTTCAAGACCTTCCAACTTTCATAAAACAATACTAACCTTATAATATATATATCAACAACACCATACTAATATCATTGTCTTCTATACCTGTAAGAACATAATATTCAATTTACATAAACTTCCACCAAAACCATAATTCACCCACAATGCATTTTTCACCTTCCAATTTCATTAATAACAATCATAATTTGCATCTTGCCACTTTCATTTCCATATTCACATAAACTACAATAAAGTCACATATTTTCCTATAACAACCTCACAACAAATTTTCCATAACAACAAGAACCATTTATCTTCCACATTACACTACAACTATACGGCCAACATCAAGCATACACACTACAACCTCTCCAAATTTATTCAACTTCCATTATTCCACATAGCATTCATAACAATAATAACCAAATACTAGATGAAACAATTGAAACATGATTCCTACACATACATACACATATTACACCTCACGGCCACATCCCATGATATTGTTCTTCATGAATTTCATCCACTTTTGTACACTACAACATGCATAAATATTCATAACATGTAAAAGAGCACAAGTCCTCACCTTTCTTTTCCTCCACTTCTTCACTTGACTACAACTTGGCAACTTGTATGATTTTGAATTTTTCTTGCTTCAACAACAACTCCACTTTGTTAAGGACCCTCTACTTGGTAGAAAATGATTTTTGAAGGAATTTTAGTCAATTTTTTCTTGTGGAATTCCTCTTGGCCGAAATGGCCTCAAGGTTTTCTCCTTCTTTTTTTTGTTCTTGCTTTTTCTTGAAAGTTCTAGAGAAATAATGAATAAGATGACTAATTAAGTCATCTTATGGACTTATAGATTTTGCTCATATGGGCTTTGGCCCATTTACTATAGATGGCCTAAATGGCCCCTTTTTCCTTCAAGCCCATATTATTATTATTTTGTGCTTTTCATGAAAATTTAATTTTTCCACATTCCAAATTTTCCCTTCGTCTCCCTCCACATTTCCATTATTTCCACTTTAATATTTTCATAACAACTTATATGCCCAGCAAAGTAAAAATATGGCCTTGATTACTGTCTTCCCGCGATTTTCTTGAATTATCCGATTGTACAAGAATGCGAGATATAACACACTCGTACTTTTGCACCTTTGCGTGATCAATACCTTTCTTCCCGTAGTTTCGGTTACTAGGCTCGCACGCCACCGATACAATCATATACGGGATATCTTACACATTCATATATACATACATATTCACTATCAACTAGTTCACAAAATACTTCCAAGCGCTGTTCAAGCCTATCCTAATTCTAGGGCTATGATGCATTTTCTGTCTCTTTACCGGGCTAGTCTGCCTTGTTTCACGCGTCTTCTTATGGTCTCTAATCATCCCATACACTCTACTTTTTCCTTAGACTACTCTAGCTTTTCATTTGTCTCTTATGTCTCAATTCATAAAATTTCTCATCAACTTCCCAGGGGGTCACCCATCATGGAATTGCTCCCACCTGAGCACGCTTAACCCAAAAGCTTCACTGAAATTCGGTGCCTTAATGCCGATATTTTCGCGTCAGCTTCCTCACATGACCTTTATTGCATGCTCTGGAGCAAGTCGAAGTCTTACAGGCTCCGAAACATTTTCGTAACATGTCCTTTCTTTTATAATTACCGTTTTCCCTCTTTGATTTCCAATGTTCACCTTCCGCCTGTGTATATGGCTACCCCCTATTCTGGACTTCCGGGTTCTCGATAGTAACGTTCACACCTCCGTTGCCATACCAAATACATGACCTTTCTGGAACAACGCATCTTACCTATTGTCGGTTTGCAATATTTCCTTTCCACGCGCCTTCCTGTTAGGCGTATCCATTCTTACAGAATCTCCTTTACCATTCCCACTCTTCACAGTCTGTACGTAACAATTATCGACGATATTTTACAGAACATACAGCTGTATGACATATTCCAGCCATTCAGAACTTCGTGTCCCAAGTAACAGAACAAATATCCCAACTTACCTCTGTGTCTTACCGTGTCGTCATTCGCCTTTCTCCGTCGCTATTGGACGTCTGCGAAAATTAACGATTAGTACCAGGAATCTCATTTCCTATGGCTTAGCTCTATCGCACGATCTAAGACTGAATGAAGGTCAACATTTCCTAGATGCCCCGCAGCCTCCTGTTTATAAATGTGGCCGGCTTCACACCCATAAACAGGACTCTACTGGACACGACTTTGCAGACAACCCCTTAGACCGACCTGCTCTGATACCACTCTGTCACACCCCGACTTTACTAGGGTGTGATGGGCACCCGATCCCATATCTGGAGCCGAGCGAACCCGCTGACTCTTATTACATAGATAAACTCTTGTATCAATTAAGAAATAAATACATGGTAAGCCCTGCAATATTTTTTTTCATAAGTAATGTCTATCATCATATGGGAACCGCGACATGAAACATAATAACATTGTGACGGTTGAAGCCGTCTACCAAGCTGACACTCTATACTCATGACTCTGTCTGCAAAGTCTCTAACATTGAACAAACACCATAGCTCATATACTCTGACTCGGCAGCACTCCAGAACAAGTGGAGCCCGCCAACTCCACTGGAACATCTTCTATGATAACTGTGGCTCAGCTGGTGTACCTGCGCGGCATAAACGCAGCCCCCGAAGAAGAGAGGTCAGTACGAGTAATGTACTGAGTATGTAAGGCATGAATAGTGACATAATAAAGGAATATACAGTATGAATAATAACGGAATAGACATATGGAGCATATTTTGGGACAGAAGTAACCTGTACATATGAATGCCTTTCAGGCAGATGCCATGCATGCTTAGTCTTTTTTTCAGAAAATAGTACTTCTTATTTACATGTACAGAAAACAGAACGTTTCAGAAAACAGTATCCTTTATTCACATTTACAGACGTCGAGTACATCGGCTCTCCCACCCCCTCCCCAACTGTGTCCCAACATATCATATATAAATGTATATAACATATACAGACGCCGTATCCGGCTCTCCCATATCCCGCGTCCGGGATGAAATCCAACTGAATCAGGTGGTGATGTAACAGTGGCCCTTCCCCTTTTCCTCATATACATATACATATTCACATTCATATACATATGTCATACAATTGGCATGCATGAGAGCCCAAAGAAAGTCATGTGTCCATCGGAGTGACGTAAGGTCGGTGACCTCCGATTACATTATGGAATAATCATGGTCACTTTGTCTCACCTTGAAGAAACGAGTATTTTAAGGCGAGACTACCAACGGAAAATAGCCTTAAAAGAGAGCATAGAATGAAATCATGGACATTATAACCGCCAACTAATATGCTTTGAAGTCTTTTAGAAACTAGTGTCATAGCTAAGGAATAAAATTGAGGTTCAAGAACTAGTATAACACTTTCATATTCACATAGGATTCTTAGCTCAAGACTCTTAGTCATGGAATCATTCTTGTCGTACTTATCGTAGGCATATTCTCTTTCTCAACATCATCATTATCATTGTCATCATAGGAGTATCTTCGTTAGCATAGTTACAGTACTTGTCATTCGGTGAACGGAATACGGATCAAGGGTTTTCTTTGGATTCTGCTTCAAAATAAATCAAACGGAACAATAAGGAAAATCCGGGGACCATGGGCCCACCTCGGGTCAAATGAGGCGGCGTACCAAATTTACATATGTTACATGTCATGGCGTTACTTGTGAGGGTTTTAGGGTAGTCGGGTCCTATTTATGCGAGTTCTAGAGGTTTAGGAAGTTCTTTCAACATTTTACACAATTTTTAATTCAATTCTACTGAATGAAAAAGGGGAAACTTTAAGCGCGGATTCCGGAAGGGTAGAGTTATCCCCGAGGCTCATATCCAACATATTACATCTAAGACATGCCATAGAAGGAAGGGTTCAAAGCCTTACATCCCTTTTCTGCTTCTTATGCGACTCCAAATTCACGTTCCAAATCCGCCAAAATCTACAAATTGGTCATGTTTACCAAAACTTGATTAGAGCCTTTAGAAGTTGATTCTTTAAAGTAACACTTTGTCTGCCGAAATTTCGGCACCATTTCCCCTGTAAATGTACCAACCCCGAGAGTACGGCTCGGCCCCAAATCGATGACAACAATCCGGGAATTTGACCCGGCCAAACCAACAACAATACTAGCAATTATCCCAGTAACGACTTTGCAGACAACCCCTTAGACCGACCTGCTTTGATACCACTCTGTCACACCCCGACTTTACTAGGGTGTGATGGGCACCCGATCCCATATCTGGAGCCGAGCGAACCCGCTGACTCTTATTACATAGATAAACTCTTGTATCAATTAAGAAATAAATACATGGTAAGCCCTGCAATATTTTTTTTCATAAGTAATGTCTATCATCATATGGGAACCGCGACATGAAACATAATAACATTGTGACGGTTGAAGCCGTCTACCAAGCTGACACTCTATACTCATGACTCTGTCTGCAAAGTCTCTAACATTGAACAAACACCATAGCTCATATACTCTGACTCGGCAGCACTCCAGAACAAGTGGAGCCCGCCAACTCCACTGGAACATCTTCTATGATAACTGTGGCTCAGCTGGTGTACCTGCGCGGCATAAACGCAGCCCCCGAAGAAGAGAGGTCAGTACGAGTAATGTACTGAGTATGTAAGGCATGAATAGTGACATAATAAAGGAATATACAGTATGAATAATAACGGAATAGACATATGGAGCATATTTTGGGACAGAAGTAACCTGTACATATGAATGCCTTTCAGGCAGATGCCATGCATGCTTAGTCTTTTTTTCAGAAAATAGTACTTCTTATTTACATGTACAAAAAACAGAACGTTTTAGAAAACAGTATCCTTTATTCACATTTACAGACGTCGAGTACATCGGCTCTCCCACCCCCTCCCCAACTGTGTCCCAACATATCATATATAAATGTATATAACATATACAGACGCCGTATCCGGCTCTCCCATATCCCGCGTCCGGGACGAAATCCAGCTGAATCAGGTGGTGATGTAACAGTGGCCCTTCCCCTTTTCCTCATATACATATACATATTCACATTCATATACATATGTCATACAATTGGCATGCATGAGAGCCCAAAGAAAGTCATGTGTCCATCGGAGTGACGTAAGGTCGGTGACCTCCGATTACATTATGGAATAATCATGGTCACTTTGTCTCACCTTGAAGAAACGAGTATTTTAAGGCGAGACTACCAACGGAAAATAGCCTTAAAAGAGAGCATAGAATGAAATCATGGACATTATAACCGCCAACTAATATGCTTTGAAGTCTTTTAGAAACTAGTGTCATAGCTAAGGAATAGAATTGAGGTTCAAGAACTAGTATAACACTTTCATATTCACATAGGATTCTTAGCTCAAGACTCTTAGTCATGGAATCATTCTTGTCGTACTTATCGTAGGCATATTCTCTTTCTCAACATCATCATTATCATTGTCATCATAGGAGTATCTTCGTTAGCATAGTTACAGTACTTGTCATTCGGTGAACGGAATACGGATCAAGGGTTTTCTTTGGATTCTGCTTCAAAATAAATCAAACGGAACAATAAGGAAAATCCGGGGACCATGGGCCCACCTCGGGTCAAATGAGGCGGCGTACCAAATTTACATATGTTACATGTCATGGCGTTACTTGTGAGGGTTTTAGGGTAGTCGGGTCCTATTTATGCGAGTTCTAGAGGTTTAGGAAGTTCTTTCAACATTTTACACAATTTTTAATTCAATTCTACTGAATGAAAAAGGGGAAACTTTAAGCGCGGATTCCGGAGGGTAGAGTTATCCCCGAGGCTCATATCCAACATATTACATCTAAGACATGCCATAGAAGGAAGGGTTCAAAGCCTTACATCCCTTTTCTGCTTCTTATGCGACTCCAAATTCACGTTCCAAATCCGCCAAAATCTACAAATTGGTCATGTTTACCAAAACTTGATTAGAGCCTTTAGAAGTTGATTCTTTAAAGTAACACTTTGTCTGCCGAAATTTCGGCAGCATTTCCCCTGTAAATGTACCAACCCCGAGAGTACGGCTCGACCCCAAATCGATGACAACAATCCGGGAATTTGACCCGGCCAAACCAACAACAATACTAGCAATTATCCCAGTAACAATTCAATCAAATTCACTTCAATTCAATTCAATTCTCATAATCTTCTAACAACTTAATCAACATATATAATCAATCCAAAACCATAAAAACATGATTCCATAACATTTCCAACAATCCACAAACTTTTCCAACACAACCCAAAACCTTCCAAGTCCAAGGAAATATCACAACACATTTCTTTCTTCAAAATTCACAAACTACACCAACAAACCACACTTTAACAACATTATTATCATAATTACAAGAAACTACATTTGATTCAAATTGGCTTACAAAAACAGCCCGCAACAACTACGACACCAACTTGGATCATTAAACTCTCATTTACATCACATAATCCACAACACAGCAACCCAAACATACTAAATAAAATTAGTCCATTCTTTGACATGCAAAACAGTCCATTTTCGGCCACAACAACTACACCCCTATTTTCATGAATTTCCATCCTTTTCCATACATTGCAACAACAACTAACATACTACATAGAATTAATCCATTCTCTTCCAAATCACACTATGACCACACGGCCACAACTACATATACACGGACAACTATTCAACATCCATATTTTCATAATTTTCATGAGTTTCATTCGCTCCTACACACCACAACATACACAACCATATATAACATATAAAAGAAGATTAAGTTTTTACCCTTTTTCTTCAATTTCCCACTTGGCTAGAATGTTGATCTTGCAACAATAAATGTTCTACTTGTTCCAATGACCTCTTCTCCTTGCTAGGGACCTTCCAATTAGTAGTGAGTAATTTTTTGAGAAATTTTTCCAAGGTTCTTGTTTCCTCCAAGCTTGGCCGAAATTGGCCCTTTATTTTTCTTCCAAAGTGTCTTCTTTTTTTTCTTTGTTTCTCTTGAAATTTCTAGAGTTGTAAATGATAAATTGTCTTGTTTTTTCAAGACTCATACATATATATATATATATATATATATATATATATATATATATATATATATAGTTATAGTGGCATGTGAGGGGCACATGCCTCTCTCTAGATTTTTCTCTTTTTTTTTTTTTCCATTTTTCCTTTTCTAGAGTTTTCTTGAAAAAGATGACTTGGTTGGCTTCTCTTGCAAGCTTTGTCCATACATGTACATAATTAACCCCCATTAAATAAAAATGTGGACATATAGGGGCATGCCACACGGCCAAGGGCCCTTCAAGAACATTCTTGATATTTTTTTTATTTTTTTTGTGAAATTCCCATTTTGCCCCTATTCTTTCCGCAATTTTACCATGAACCCTTTTGCGAATTTTCCTTCTTACCCTTGGCCTTTCTTAACATTTCCATTCTAGTAATGTCCATAATTGATATTTATAACCAACTTGTACATTAACATAATTTTTGAAAATAGCCTTACCCTTAACTTGCCACGACTACCTTGGAATATCCGAACGTTTAAAATACGGGATATAACAACCTCATACTTCAGAATTACATACATGGAACCCGACCCCTAGACAAAGGACTCGGCGAACCATAAGCACGATACATACCGGCCCGGAACTCGGTGAAAGGGATCATAGCATATATACAAGCGGAGTAGTAAGAAACTAGGTGCACATAAATTAAAAGCCGATGAAAGAATCGAATGTATTATCAGGATATTCGTAACGGATTATTTATAACCGAATACTTATTTCGGATACTTATATCAGATTACTCATACCAGACTCCTCATATCGAATTACATGCTCACATCAGGATATTCACATTAAGGAGCTTTCCAGTGACTTATGGAACGAATCAAACGGAGTCTTAGATTCATAGACGAAAGTCTTATTTTTATATCATACAAAAATAGCTCAAGTGAGACAAACGAAGGATGTTTCGGAACTTGTGGGCCCACCTCGGGTCAAGTCGAGGTGGCGGATATAAATTACAAACATTGGACTCTATGGAGTCATCCATGAAGGTTTCAAAGCGAGCCTATCACGTCTGTACGGGTTATGGATGTTTGAACAGTTTTCCAACAAAACTTAAGGGCTATAATTCAATTGTGCTGAATGAATAGTACCAAAATTCAGACTCGTATTTCTATGAGCAGAATAACCCACGAGGCTCAAATCCAAATCTAGTACACCTAGCACATGCCAAGAGAAGAAAAGGGTAGCTTTACATACCTCACTTGCGCCTTACGCTCGTCCAAACTCAATCCCCGTTTCGTCCAAAATCTACAATTGGTCATAGTTGCCAAATGTAAGTTTCAAGCTTAAATTCATTTTGTCTACCGAAATTTCGGCAGCATTTCCCCTGTAAATTCAACGCCCCCGAGAATCATCTCGGCCCAAAATATCAACAACAACAACCCAACAATACCAACAACATCAACCATCATCACAAAATACATTATAATATAAATAGTCTTCTTTTCTACATAATTCAACAACTTCCATCCCAACTTCACACTATCAAACTAACGTCAACGTTTTTATGTTTATTCACTAATTCAAGACCATTCAAATACAATTCAAGAACATTTTCCATTATTCTACAAAATATGCAAAAGTTCCACCAAACCATAATCCACCCAAAAACTCTCCAACTTCCCTAGAAACAAATTTTTAATGCATTTCTTGCTTCCAAATTCATGAACTATCTCCACAACACATATTTTAACAACATTATTCTTACAATTAAAGAAACGACACCAAGATCATATTAACTTGCAAATCAGCCCGTAATCATTCCAACATCAATTTAAACCACCAAGCCCTCATTCTCCTCATAGAATACATATTAACAACAATCAAATTGCTACATAGAAATTTATTCATTCTTCCTACACAACACACATACCACACGGCCAAGACTCCAACATCCATATTTCCATGAATTTTATCCATTTCCACATACTACAACGTAAACAAACCCTTCATAACATATAAAAGATGATAAAATCTTACCTTTCTTCTTCAACTCCCTCACTTAGCTAGGGTTGTGATTTTGCGACAAAGAGCGGTTCTCTTATTTCAACAATTATACCACGTTGAAGAGGACCCTTGAATTAGTACGAATACTAAAAGAAATAAATTTTTTGATCAAGATTTTTGATCTTCATCTTCTCCCTCTCTTGGCCGAAATGGCCCCTTGTTCTTGGCTCTCCATTCTCTTTCTTGAAAGTTCTTGAAAAATGAAGAAGTTTATGGCCCTTTTTCATATTTATCACCTGGAAAAAAAATTAAATTCCATGGGCTTGGGCCTTGGCACTATGGCCGGCCACCCCTCAACTCTTGGGCCTCAATTTTTTTTCCATCTTTCTTGAGCCCAATTAATTTACGGATCTTATTTGTAATTCCCGAAACTAATTTCCGAAATTTCAATTTCGCCCTTGGCCTCCTCCCATATTTCCACACCAATATTTTCCATGAACAACTTATATATTGAACAAAATCAAAATATGACCTTGTCCTTCACTTGTCACAATTATTTCAATTCAATTTTTTTTTAATATGCAAAATTGCGGGATATAACATCCTCCCCCCCTTTAGAACATTCGTCCTCGAATGTTCGACTGATCTTATGGGGTATTATAGTACTTCGGGAGGGTCCCTCTTTCTTCATCAACAGGCGCTGCGTTCTTTCTTTCTTTCAAAAATTTCCAGATTACCAATTGTCGCGACTATCTGGCCGTTTAGGGTCTCTAACCATTCCTCATACGCTAATTTCCCTTTTGGGTACTCTATCCTTTCATTTGTCTCTGACAGCTAAATCTTTAGAGTATTTTGCATACTTCCCAGGGGGTCACCCATCCTCCCACTTTAGCACGCTTAACCCCGAAACGTTGGCGGAATTCGGTGCCTTAATACCGACATAATCACGTCCGCTTTCTCATATGGTCTTTATTACATGATTCAGGGCGAATCGAGGTCTCACAGATCTCGAGACATTCTCGTAGCACGTCCTTCTTTGTACATTTACTATTTTGCCCTTTTAATTCCTAATGTTCACTTTTCCCTTATGTGTATGAATATTGCCTGTCCTGGGCTCCCAGATTCCCGATGGTGGCGAACATACCTTCGTCGCCGTTACTTACGTATATTTCGGGTATCGGCCCGTCCGAGCTCTTACTCTCCATTCTTACATAACAATCTCCTTTACCATTCCTGCTATTCAGAATCTGCACGTGGAAAATATCAACAATATCTTACAGAACATACAGTTATGTATCACATTCCAACCATTCGGAACTTCCAATTTCCAGATAAAAGAGCAAACATTGCTTTTCATATCATTTCCCATCTTATTCCGTCGTATGTAGGGCTCACATAAGGAATCTCATTTCCTATGACTTGGCTCTATCGCACGATCTGAGACAGAAAAGAAGGTCGACAATCCCTAGATGCCCCGTAGCCTCCTGTTTATAAGTGTGGCGCGCTACACACCATAAACAGGACTCTACCGGACACGACTTTGCAGACAACCCCTAGGACAGACCTGCTCTGATACCACTTTGTCACACCCTAATCCCACTAGGGTGTGATGGGCACTCGACCCCATATCCGGAGCCGAGCGAACCCACAGACTTTCATTTCGTACATAATCTTTTCGGACTTTTAATCAAATAGAATGTAATACATAGTAAAACTTGCTGAAACATATATATATTTTGTAGCTTTCAAGTCAAACCAATATGTAATCATACAGACTTTATAACGTGATACGAAACGACATATCGGCTGATGGAGCCGCTTACTAAACCGACATACCATACCCACGACTCTGTTTGCAAAGTCTCTAACATTAACAGAACCTTTAACACATGTATTCTGACTCGGCAGTTCTCCGGGAGCAAATGGAGCTTGCCATCCTCGCTGGAACATCAGCCATAATATCTTCAACTCATCTGGGAGTACCTGCGCGGCATGAAACGCAGCCCCCGAAGAAAGGGGGTCAGTACGGAATACGTACTGAGCATGTAAGGCATGAAACACAGAAAACGAAGCCATAACCGAAGTAAAATGTACAGAAGGTGAGCACAATAACCAGAATACCAAAGTGTTGCATCTGACGTACAATCATACATAAGAGGTTCCGGAAGACAAATACGGCAATCAAAATGCCAAAATGCTTTGCTTTCTTTTGAAAAAAAGCATTTCCGTCTCATACACAAAGAAAATCAAACACACAATTATCGCGGCCAAAAGTCCAGCGGTCACTATCACACTGTCACGACCCGACTAGGGGCCATGACGAGTACCTGATACTTGTACCGAACACTCCTTATCTATCATATTACCCTTACCTCTTAACAAGCCGTGTAAACAGAGCCATATTTTTTTTTTGAACATTAACATTAGCAGCGTCATTCTGAACATAGGCTAATAAACTTCGTTAGCACTTTATACGACAACATTAACATGCCAAAACACCATATATCTAACTATGCTTGACCGACTGTACATAACTGCCTACGAGCCTCTAGACATAGTACACTTATACATAGAAAAGGGCCGAGTACTATCGTGCCCGAGATTATATATACATAAAATAGTACCACTGAAATAAGGCTCCGGAACGACTGGAGCGCTGTAGAGTACTGCTGGCAGAGCTCCTAAGGATCAAGTCCACCTGTCTGCTGACCTGCGCGGCATGAAACGCAGCGTCCACAAGAAGGGACGTCAGTACGAATAGTGTACCGAGTATGTAAGGCATAGAAAATAATACAAGCAGTAACATAGAGTACGATTAATAATATCATGAAGTCACAGGGCATATAACGAGGCGAGAAAGCAACCTGTGCATAGGAAGGCCCCTTTTTAGGCCGGCTGTCATGTAGGCTTGCCCTTTCGTCTTTGAAACGTTTCTTTTCATAAGCATAGGAATTAACATTTATATATTACTTATTCTCGTGTACAGAAAACAGTACATTTCAGTAACGGTACCTTTTGCTCACATTTACAGACGCCGAACACAATCGTCTCCACTCCCACGGTGTCCCTTATTCTTGTGTACAGAAAACGGTACAATTCAGTAAACAGTATCTTTTATTCACATTTACAGACGCCGAATATATCGGCTCTCCCAACCCCCTCCCCAACGGTGTCCCAACACATTACATCATATATATGTATCATACATTATATAAATATACAGACGCCGCGTACGACTCTCCCATATCCCGCGTCCAGGATGGAATCCAGCTGAATCAGGTGGTGATATAACAGTGGCCCTTCCCCTTTCCCCATACACATATACATATACATTTGCTTATATTTTATACATATACACGTCTCATATACAATTACTTATCTTATTTATATATACATATCCATACACATATACCTGTTTTATATACATATATCATATAAGCACACAAGCGCCAAGGAAAATCATGTATCCATCGGAGTGACGTAAGGTCGGTGACCTCCGATTACGTTATGGAATGCTAGTGATAGCTTTGTCTCACCTTGAAGGAACAGGTATTTTAAGGCGAGACTATCAACGGAGAATAGTATTACAGTAACCGTAGAATGAAATCGTGGGCATCATAGACGACCGTCATAGGCTTTGGAATCAGAGAAAATAAAGATATAGCTAGGAAATATAAATACGATTCAAAAATTAGTGTATCACTTTCATGTTTACGTAAGATACATAGCTTAGTCATCTTAGTCATAGAGTCGTCCCGGTCGTACTTATCAAAGGTACATTCTTTTGTCTAACATTGTAATTATCATTATCCTCATAGAAACATTCTCGTTAGAGTAGTCACAGTACTTATCATTTGGTAACGAGATTGGGATCAACAGTCCCCTTTGGATTTACTTCAAGTAAGTCAACCACGACTATAGGAAAATCCGAGAGTAACGGGCTCACCTCGGGCCGGATGAGGTAGCGTATACGATTTATGTATGTTACGTGTCATAGCGTCACTTGTGAGGGTCTTAGGGTAATCGGGTCCCATTTATACAAGTTCTAAGCGTGTAGGAGGTTTTTCCAACAATTGGCACACTTTCTAGTTCAATTCTATTGAACAAAAAGGGGAAAACTTTAGGTGCGGATTCCGGGGAACCGAGTTGTCGCCGAGGCTCGTACCCAACTTATTACAACTAAGACATGCCATAGAAAGAAGGGTGAAGCCTTACATACCTCCTTCCGCTCCTTTTGCTATTCCAAATTCACGTAACAATTTCGTCAAAATCTGCAAATTGGTCGTTTTTACCAAAACTCTCATTAGTATACTTAGAGTTGAAATCTTAAGGTAATACTTGGCTACCGAAATTTCGGCAGCATTTCCTCTGTAAATATACCATCCTCGACATTCAATTTAGTCAAATTCTCATCAAACACAATCCGGGAATTCAAACCCAACCAAACTATTAACATAATTCAACAACAATACTAACAATTTCCATATTCAATCAATTTACTTTTTCTTCCAAAAACTTTCCAACTCCAATAAGAACATTATAATTCATATGCCAACAATACCATACTAACAACATTATCCTCCATACATACAAGAACATAATATTCAATTTAAATACCTCAATCACAAGTCTCCAACTTCTACAACTTCACAAGATTATTATGCATTCCTTAAAAACATAGTATCCACGATACAACAACAACCAAAACACTAAATAAAATTAGCCCATCTTCTTCCACCATTCAACACATACACACGGTTACACATACAATATACCACACGGCCACCATCATGCATTCATAACTACAACCTTTCCAAAATCATTCAACTTCTCTTATCGACATAACATTCACAACAATAACAACCCAATGCTAGACACAACAATTAAACATAGTTTCCTACATCTACCTAGGTACACACGACCACACCCTTACATTCTTAATCTCCATAAATATCACTCATTTTACACACTACAACATGCACAACATCCATAACACATAAGAAAAGGATGAATTCTTACCTTCTTGCTTCAATTCTTCACTTGGCTATATTTTGTAGCTTGAAAGAATATAAACTTTTCTTGCTCCAACAACAACTCCACCTTGTTAAGGACCCTCTAATTGGTAGGAAATGATTTTGAAGAAAGTTTTTGAAATTTTCTTGGAATTTTTTTCCTCTTGGCCGAAATGCCTTCTTGTTTTTCTCCTCTTCTTTTTGTTCTTCACTCTCTTGAAATTTCTAGAGAAATAATGAATATTGGAATAACTTTATACAAGTCTTCCACCCATTTTTTCCATATTTATGAATAAGTCCCTCAACAAAAAAATATGACTACATGACCCCTTCCATTCTTTTCTAGAAAATTCCTCCTTTTTCTTGAATTTCCTTAAGTCTAAATAAGGAAGACTAATGTCTTTCCATGCAAGCTTTGGCCCATATAATTTTTGTAATTCACACTTAGCCCTCCTTTCTTTCTTTTCTAAAATTTTCTCCCATTTTCTTGAGTTTTCTCAAATTTTGAATAAAGAAGACTAAGTGTCTTCTTATGTAAGTCTTAGTCCACATAGGGTACACAACCACTATGGCCTTTCAAGAACCTTCATGAACACCTTGTGAAATTACCGTTTCGTCCCTAACCATCCACGTTATTTCCATGATACTAATGTTGTAAATAATATTTATAATCCACTTGTACATTGAAGTACATTTGGGAAATGGTCATTCCCTCAACTTCGTCACGACCACCTTAGAATATCCGAACGTATAAAATACAGGATATAACATCCTCTCCCCCTTTAGAACATTCGTCCTCGAATGTTGAACTGGCCTCATAGCGTAGTATATTATTTCGGGGAGGTCTCCTCTGTAGATGCCTCATGTCAATTAGCATATTCATCTTGGGAGCTTAGGTTGCCTCTTGCGACCTTCACGGTTATAATCCCTTTTTCGTGGCATCCGCCGCGTCTATCCCCTCACTAGACACGTTCCCGTATGCTGCCATATTAGGGATTCCTTGCCTTAGCTAGTGTGGACTTAATATTGGTCTCTTCCTGTGACACCTGTACTTTTCTCCGTCATTCCCAAAGCTTTCTGTCGTCATGACTTCCCTTTTTCTGTTAGTTTAGTCCGTCTCGGCCTATATAACTCGTATGGGGTTTCTAACCACTTTCCGCACCCCAATTTACCTTGGGCTGCGAACACTCGTCTCTTGTTTCCGCCTTTATGAGATTTCCAGCATATTTCCCAGGGGGTCACCCATCATGGAATTACTCCCACCTGAGCACGCTTAACCTTGAAACTTTAATGCATTTCAGTGTCTCGGTGTTAGTACTTCTACTTCCACTTCCCCGTACTACTTATGTCGCATAATATGGGACGCGTTGGGGTTTTAGCAGGTTTCGAAACGTCCGCGTAACACGTCTTTTCTTTTATTTACAATTCTAACCTCCGCAATCTCCAGTATCCGCCTTTTTACCTATGCGTATATCCACTTTTCGTCCAAATTTCCAAACTCTTAGTATGTTCAGTAATACAGAGGACAGTGTAGAGTAAAATAAAATCCGAATTGATTAACACATGGTTATCATAGAAAATACTGAAAAAGTACCTGTGGCCGCGTCTGCGGAAGGTTCAGGGTCCTGTCGTCCTGTCAGTGCATATAGGCGGTGCGGAGGACCGGCTGAACTAGGTGCCCCTCCTTTACCTCGGCCGCGGCCCGCTGGAGCCTGGGAAGTCTGTCCATGAGGGCGCACGGTCGACGATGAACCGATTGCTGATCCGGCTGGCTGAGTTCGACCTCCTTCATTCTTTAGTGGGCAATCACGTACAAAATGGTCAGTTCGACCACAGGCAAAACAACCACCGGTGTCTAGGTAGCACTGCCCAGAGTGTGGCTTGCCACACCGAGCATATCGTGGTGGGGGCAGCCCCGTCTTGCTAAAATCAGCTCTGTACTGGGATCCTGAAGCCTTGGCACTCTGACCTGGTCCTGAATAGGTAGGATGATCAAATCCCCTATCTGCAAATCGAGGTGGCGCACTGGCCACTGATTGGCTTGAATACCTAGGTTGCCCCTGTGCCTGCCCCCCTCTATACTCACTTCTAGTCCCGGAAAATCTGCCCCTTTTTTTGGAACCCTTATCTGAATAACGCTCCTCTCTTCGTGACTGATACTGTTCCTCCAGGTTTTGGGCGTGGGATTGAATACGAGTAATAGTCATCCCATCCTGGAGTGAAGCCGTCAAGCACTCCTTGACTAAATGTGGCCCCAGCCCACTCACAAATCGGTGCACATGATCCCCCATATTAGCTATCATGGTTGGGGCGTACCTGGCTAACGAGTTAAAACGAAGACTGTACTCACGTACGCTCATATTTCCCTGTCGAAGGTTCAAGAACATATCGGCTCGAGCCCGTCAAACCTCCGGTGGTAGAAAATGTCGCAGAAATGCCTCAGTAAATTCCTGCCAAACCGGAGAGGGTGCATTTGCTGCCCTCGAAGATACCTAGCTATTATACCATAGGACTGCCACATCCCGCAGCCTGTATGAAGCCAACTCTACGGACTCCATATCCGAAGCATGTATAATTCTCAGAGTCCTCAGCATCTCATCTATAAAACTCTGCGGGTCTTCCTCTGGTTTTGACCCATAAAACTCTGGTGGCTTCAGGGTAATAAAGTCACGGGCTCTTGCACTTACTGCCCTATCTCCCAGGTCTACATCTTGCCGCTGAGCCTGTGCAGCAACTAACTGGGTCAATAACTGGATGGCCTCTGCCATCTGCTGGCCCGGAGCTGCTGGCGGTGGGACTGGGGGTGCGGGGGCTGGAGCTGGAACTCTTTCCTGTTCTGCTGGAGCCGGGGGGGTAGGAAAAGTCTGAGGGGGAGCCTCATTATGAGATTCTTCTTCTTCTAGCTCCCGTTCAACTCTGCTGGCTGCCACCCTCTTGGCTTTCTCGGCCATCGTAGCCTTTCTCTTCGGCGGCATTACTGAAACCATAACATAGGTTTAAGAAAAGGAATATGGAAGCCTGGCAACTTAGCTCTATCGCACGATTTCAGAATGCAAAGAAGGTCACATTTCCTAAATGCCCTGTAGCCTCCTGTTTATAAGCATGGCGCGCTACACACTTATAAACAAGACTCTACTGGACACGGCTCGTAGACAAACCCCTAGGACTGAACTGCTCTGATGCCACTTCTGTCACGACCCGACTAGGGGCCGTGACGAGTACCCGATACTTGTACCGAGCACTCCTTATCTATCATATTACCCTTACCTCTTAACAAGCCGTGTAAACAGAGCCATATTGTTTTTTTGAACATTAACATTAGCAGCGTCATTCTGAACATAGGCTAATAAACTTCGTTAGCACTTTATACGACAACATTAACATGCCAAAACACCATATATCTAACTATGATTGACCGACTGTACATAACTGCCTACGAACCTCTAGACATAGTACACTTATACATAGAAAAGGGCCGAGTACTATCGTGCCCGAGATTATATATACACAAAATAGTACCACTGAAATAAGGCTCCGGAACGACTGGAGCGCTGTAGAGTACTGCTGGCAGAGCTCCTAAGGATCAAGTCCACCTGTCTGCTGACCTGCGCGGCATGAAACGCAGCGTCCACAAGAAGGGACGTCAGTACGAATAGTGTACCGAGTATGTAAGGCATAGAAAATAATACAAGCAGTAACATAGAGTACGATTAATAATATCATGGAGTCACATGGCATATAACGAGGCGAGAAAGCAACCTGTGCATAGGAAGGCCCCTTTTTAGGCCGGCTGTCATGTAGGCTTGCCCTTTCGTCTTTGAAACGTTTCTTTTCATAAGCATAGGAATTAACTGTTACATCCGACATTTTCGCTTATTCGAAAAATTCAAGATAAATTGACTTGTGATGAATAAGGCCACAATTGGACATTTCTTGGTATGAATGTGTAGGTTATGAATACAATGGTGTGGAATTACGAAAGGAGGCCAAGGGAAAAATTGGAATTTTGGAAATTTTGTCCCATGAATTTCAATAATTAGCCAACAATTTTGGGCTAAAAAATTAAGTGAAGTGAGGCCCAATTTTAAGGGGCCCAACCGGCCACAACTCACCCAAGCCCATGGATTAATTAAATTCCATGGGAAATTATTTTATATATGGATAAGTATAAAGAAGGTTCAAGATAAGTCAAGAAGACAAAACAAAAAGAAATCAAGAACAAAGAGAGAGAGAGAATTCGGGTGAAAGAAAGAAAAAGAAAGAAAAGAAGGAAAAAATTATTGGAGCCAAATCTTGGTTCAAAAAAAATTCTTTTGTTGTGAGATTAGTACTAAGCTCAAAGCCCTCTACAAGTTGATATAAGTATTGTGGCAAGGAAGCAATTTTATCCTCCAAGTGAAGAACTTGAAGAAAGGTAAGGATTTCATGCTTTTGTTATGTTATAAAAGGTATATGTATGTTGTAGTATGTGTGAATGAATGAAAAATATGGAAATTTTGTGTGTTGGAACTAAGTAGGTGTTGGCCGTGGGTATGCATGTATATTGCATGGTTTGGTGACTTGAATTCATGTTAGAATCTAGTATGTTATGGTAAAAATTGTATTAGAAATGAAAGTGGGATGAATTAATGGAAGTTGGAGGATATTGCATGTTGGCCGTGTGGTGCTTATGTGAAAGTGGATAGGTTGAATTGATTTAATGCAATACTTGTGTTGTCATGACTTTGTGGAGTAGATGGAAGGATAATGGTTAAGCTAAAACGAAGAATTTGTTGGTTAAGTTGTTGTCGGAAAGTATGTCGCTTTAGCGTGATTTCTTGAAATTATGATTTATGATAATGAACTTGGAATATGAAAATGTGTTTATGAACTTGTATGTTGAAAGTTAGGAAAAGATTGGAAAAGTAGTGACTTAATGGAAAGTTTGAATGTTTGTGTATCTTATGAATATTATGTGAAAATGGTATGGATGCCTCCGGTGTATGTCGTAATGATTTTGATGGATAATGGATATGAAAATAATAAGTTTGGTTTGGAAATGCAAGTTTGAAACGAAAAATGTTTCGTTATGTCGAAAGATGGCTAATGATGCCTTAGTGTATGTTTAATGTCCATTGATGTTTTGATGTCATTCCTAGGTTGTTGTGTTGATGAATTGAGCCGAGCTAAGTCTCGGGGATGTCGTATATACAGAGGAAATGCTGCCGAAATTTCGGTAGGCAAGTATGTGTAAAGTTGGAATATGGAAAGAATGAAACTAACAAATGGTAAACTTGACCATTTCCAGATTTTGGACGAAATTTGGGTTGACGCCAAGCGAGCGTAAGGCGCTATCGAGGTATGTGAAGCATTCCCCTATGTTCCTAGGCATGTTCTGGATGTGGTAGGCTCGGCCGCGAGCCTTAAGTACGACTCCATTCCCCGGAATTCGAGACGGAAAACCGCTCCAATTCCTTCAATTCAATTGAAGCTATTTTCTTACAAATTGCCTTTAAAGTGAATTTTTGTACAAAACTTCCCCAAACGGAGTCGGAACACTTCCAAACGACTATGGATGACCTCATAAGGTCTATTAGCAATAATTTACCTATGTAGCCTCGAGTTGGTCCGAGGCGGGCCCACAAGGCCCGATATCTTCTGTAAAATTTTAAATATTTCCGTTTTGTCCGATTTTCTCTAAAAATCTTTGGACTACTATTTTGTGTATGATATAACCATTTTTGTGCGATTTATACGAAATGATTTTTGGAACATCTGAGATTCTGATTCTGATAATAATCTGCCGTGCCTTCCCGACTAGGATGTAGGCTCGTACTATGCATACTATCTGGATACTATGATTTGACTCGCCATTTGGCACCATTCAGGTTGACCGAGTCTGTATGTTGAGTCTGTATGTAAGTAGTTTCTCATTTATCGGTTCGTGTCTGTCTCAATGCATTCTTTCACTGCGACCCGGGCCAGGTTCTGTTATCGTGCATATTTCTCTGCATTGTTCACCGCGTCCCTCGACGTATGGGCCGGGATCTGTATGTCTGTATGATATTATGATTTGTGTATGGGGATGGCGGCCAGGATGGCATATGATCTGATCTGATTCTGTCTGTCCACCGCGTCCCGTACTAAGAGGGCCGGGTTCTGTTACCGCGCCCCCAGACAGGGCCGGGATCTGTATGAATGTATGCGTGTGCCATCTGTATTTATATAAGCACATACCTCTGTATGATTCTGTATGACTCTGTACTACTCTGCATGCATAATTCTGTCCGACATACTTCTGTCTGTCCGTCTGAATTACGACTATGTCTGTATGTCCGTATGGATTCTGATTCTGTATGTCCGTATGGATTCTGATTCTGTATGTCCGTATGGATTCTGATTCTGCTCGTCTGTCCGTATGATGATTCCGTCTGTCTGTCCGAACCATAATTCTGTTTATTTGTATGGAACACGATTCTGTATGTCTGTCTGGGTCATGACTCTGTCCGTCAGTCTGATTTATGGTTCTGTCCGTTATATTTCTGTGACTCCGGTTCGGACTATGCTTATATCTGTTATATTTCTGCTTTACATACTCGGTACATTTTTCGTACTGACCCCCGTTCTTCGGGGGCTGCGCTACATGCCCGCAGGTACAGACGCGCCAGGTGATACGCCGCCAGCATAGGTTCCTGACTCAGCTATTTTGAAGAGCTCCTTTGATCCGGAGCATATACTTTTGGTACATATCTTCTGTTCTCCGTATGTTCTGTATGTATGGAAAATTCTGGGTACGGCGGGACCCTGTCCCGTCATATGACTCCGTATGTCTGTAGAGGCCTGTAGATAGATGTGTGGGTTACGGGTTTCGTCTGTATTATAGCCTTGTCGGCTTATCCGTATGTTTCTGTATGTTCAGATATATATATGTTTGCGCGCGTGCCGTAGTTGTATCGGCCTACTTTTGTAATTTCTGTTTCAAAAAAAAAAAAAAAAACTGTACGATACGAAATTCGGTCAGGTAGGTATGTACGGGTACTCAGCTAGGGTGCCAGTCGCGGCCCACGGGGTTGGGTCGTGACAAAAGTGGTATCAGAGCGGTTAGTCCTCGGAATGTCTACAGGTCGTGTCTAGTAGAGTCTTGTTTATCGATGTGTTGTGCACCACATCTATAAACAGGAAGCTACAGGGCATTTAGGATGTTACCCTTCTTTGGATTCTTAGATCGTGCGATAAAGCTATATGATTAGGATGATTCTCCCCTACGAATTGCTGTATCTACAGCGAGGCTCCAGAAGAGTAGAAGTGTCGGTATTTGGGGAAAATGTTTCTGACCCTCTTCCTGCAGGTGATCGTAGGTTGATAAATAATGAAGAGGAGCGCTTCGGATGATGGGGATGGGGGTGCTAATAAGGCCCCTAGGACATCACCAGGACCGAGTAGGCAGATCCCCAGCTACTCGATTGAGACAGATCCTTCGGAGGATCCAGAGACAATTACTCCAGAGTTTTTGATCCCCAGAGCAGAGGCTCCCAGGGAAGACAGTTATGACACCGACCCTTCGGAGGACCCAGCGACGATACCTCCAGAGTTTCTTACTCCCAGGGAGGAGGATAGTCCCGAGGCTGAGCCACTAGAGCACTCCTCTGGGACGCCGGAGGAGGAGATTCCCGAGGATGTGCCAGCAGCTCTGGTAGTGGAGCAGTATGTTAGACAGGCTTCCCCAGAGAGTGTTACGCCCTATTCCAGCCCTTTGTCCTGGCCGTCGGTGAACCAGGAATTGCCAGGCTACCTACACTCCTCCGATTCAGATGCAGGTAACAGTGGGGGCCAGACCGACGACGATGATGAGGGACACAGTTCCCACGGCAGCTCCCCAGGTTAGACCCGAGTTGATCAGTTATGAGTACGTAAGTTTCCTAGAATTTTCGATATGTGTATGATATCTGTAAAACGTTGTTCTATGAAGACGACGGAAATTTAAAAGGATTAGAGACCTAGTGACCAAAGGCAAGGGCGACTGAGATGTCCCCACCGTCAATGTGAGTCTAGAAATCCCGGATGAAAGTAAACAGGAAAGTGCTTCCGATGCTGTTGAGTTGGGCACGTGTGGTAGGTGTCGACGACGTTATAATTCTTACTTGAGGTTATCAGCCCCGTGTGGCTGCGATATGACATGATATGATATGTATGTGTGTGTATATGTCTTGGCCCTGTGAGGCATAATTGGTATTTCTGGTGTACAGGTTTCGGATAGTAAGAAAAACAGAGGAACCTCTGCCCAAATTTTTCCAGAAATATGGAAGTAAATATGTAGACTAAGTACAAAAAGGTCCCGCAATACTTGTCAGACTTTAGTTTTCTTCTGCCAGTGGCCGGAGAACACCTTACGGTGATATTTTATCAGATTCCACCGATTATTTGGAGGCGGAATTCGTGGGACGAAGACTTAAATCCGTGGGTTATCCGTAATCACATGTATATGTGTATGAAGGTGAATGTTTAAGATTCAGAAAGGCGACATGGTAATGGTACGACTTAGCCGGGGGTGGGACCCGCTACAAAAAATTTTCGAAAATTTGCTAAGACCCCGATCTGCCCTAAAATTATGTGACAAAGGCCCTGCGGGGTAATCGACGGAATTATATTAGCCCTAACGCGTCAAAATGCATGAACGTTTCGGGGTTAAGCGTGCTCAAGCCAGAGCAATTCTGGGATGGGTGACCCCCTGGGAAGTAATGCAAAGTTTTGCACAAGTGTAAGTATGATAGATGTAAATGAAAATTTGGGGTAACCAAAAGGACAAATAGAATGTGTGGAGTGATTAGTGCCCTTACAGGAGTCGCGCAGAGCGAGGCGGACTAAATGGGCAAAGAAAAGGTACAACACCGCTCGGGAAATTGAGCGAATCTGAATAACATTCAAAGACGTCCGCCAGTAAGACATTAGTAGATATATCTGTATGTGTGTATGTGTATGTGTGTATGTATGATTTTCGTTTGGTGCCCATATGGGTTAAGAACCGAGCCCCGGCAACTAATGTTGTGATCGGCGAAAGGCTTTACTAAACCGAATACATGAAACGAAGCGGGGGCGAGGACACAAATGCTGTCAAGGACTAGAAAAACCCCTATTCCATTATAACTCAGTCAGGTATGACGATGTCTGAAAAGGAAAACGAGTATGGATGGTAGGAAAGACGAAAAATAAGAAGTGCGAATAAGCGGAATCTTTGAAAGAGTCGACAAACGTCACGCGAGACGATTTGTATGATAGCTTGGCTAACCAGGTTACCAATAAGGGAAATTTTCCATAAATCACTGGAGCCTTACTAAGGGTGATCTGATTCGGCTTCAGATTCTATCTGTATTGCTTTTGCACTTCCGATTCTGATAGGGCTCCGTCTATTACGCCTCTATGCTCCTGAACTCGATTACGTTCCCATCTGATAGATCTTTGCACATCCGATTCTGAATCTGTTTCTGGTTGACACCTCTGTATGTCTGACTCTGGATATGAATCCGTCTGATATGCCTCTGTACGTCTGATTCTGATTTCGAATCTGTCTGATACCTCTCTATACGTTGGACTCCGATCTCAGATTTGTCTGACATACTTCCGTACCTCTGATTTCGACTACGAATCCGTCCGCCATAGTTTAGTACGTCTGCCCCCGATTACGAATCCGTCCGATATGCTTCTACGCGTCCGGTCCTAATTCGGAAGCTGCTGGTATGAAGTGTTTGGTATGAAGAGGGATCACGATAAGGTGGTAGGGAACTCAGCAGAGTAACAAGAAATGATATTGACTATGATATCTGGGAAGCGTTCGTCTGTTACAAGAATATAGTTTATGGTCCGATAATTATGTGGGGTATAAAAATATAGATTATGAAGTTATTTGAATCAGTGACGAGAAGAATTACCCCCTCATGTAGGTGAAGAAGCCATGTCGGGAAGTCCACGAAGGACAATTATAAAGAGGACCCTCCCGAAGTAGTACGACGCCCCATAAGGTCAATTTAACATTCGAGGACGAATGTTTCTAAAGGGGGGGGGGGGGAGGATGTTACATCCGACATTTTCGCTTATTCGAAAAATTCAAGATAAATGGACTTGTGATGAATAAGGCCACAATTGGACATTTCTTGGTATGAATGTGTAGGTTATGAATACAATGGTGTGGAATTACGAAAGGAGGCCAAGGGAAAAATTGGAATTTTGGAAATTTGTCCCATGAATTTCAATAATTAGCCAACAATTTTCGGCTCAAAAATTAAGTGAAGTGAGGCCCAATTTTAAGGGGCCCAACCGGCCACAACTCACCCAAGCCCATGGATTAATTAAATTCCATGGGAAATTATTTTATATATGGATAAGTATAAAGAAGGTTCAAGATAAGTCAAGAAGACAAAACAAAAAGAAATCAAGAACAAAGAGAGAGAGAGAATTCGGGTGAAAGAAAGAAAAAGAAAGAAAAGAAGGAAAAAATTATTGGAGCCAAATCTTAGTTCAAAAAAATTTCTTTTGTTGTGAGATTAGTACTAAGCTCAAAGCCCTCTACAAGTTGATATAAGTATTGTGGCAAGAAAGCAATTTTATCCTCCAAGTGAAGAACTTGAAGAAAGGTAAGGATTTCATGCTTTTGTTATGTTATAAAAGGTATATGTATGTTGTATTATGTGTGAATGAATGAAAAATATGGAAATTTTGTGTGTTGGAACTAAGTAGGTGTTGGCCGTGGGTATGCATGTATATTGCATGGTTTGGTGACTTGAATTCATGTTAGAATCTAGTATGTTATGGTAAAAATTGTATTAGAAATGAAAGTGGGATGAATTAATGGAAGTTGGAGGATATTGCATGTTGGCCGTGTGGTGCTTATGTGAAAGTGGATGGGTTGAATTGATTTAATGCAATACTTGTGTTGTTATGACTTTGTGGAGTAGATGGAAGGATAATGGTTAAGCTAAAACGAAGAATTTGTTGGTTAAGTTGTTGTCGGAAAGTATGTCGCTTTAGCGTGATTTCTTGAAATTATGATTTATGATAATGAACTTGGAATATGAAAATGTGTTTATGAACTTGTATGTTGAAAGTTAGGAAAAGATTGGAAAAGTAGTGACTTAATGGAAAGTTTGAATGTTTGTGTATCTTATGAATATTATGTGAAAATGGTATGGATGCCTCCGGTGTATGTCGTAATGATTTTGATGGATAATGGATATGAAAATAATAAGTTTGGTTTGGAAATGCAAGTTTGAAACGAAAAATGTTTCGTTATGTCGAAAGATGGCTAATGATGCCTTAGTGTATGTTTAATGTCCATTGATGTTTTGATGTCATTCCTGGGTTTTTGTGTTGATGAATTGAGCCGAGCTAAGTCTCGGGGATGTCGTATATACAGAGGAAATGCTGCCGAAATTTCGGTAGGCAAGTATGTGTAAAGTTGGAATATGGAAAGAATGAAACTAACAAATGGTAAACTTGACCATTTCCAGATTTTGGACGAAATTTGGGTTGACGCCAAGCGAGCGTAAGGCGCTATCGAGGTATGTGAAGCATTCCCCTATGTTCCTAGGCATGTTCTGGATGTGGTAGGCTCGGCCGCGAGCCTTAAGTACGACTCCGTTCCCTGGAATTCGAGACGGAAAACCGCTCCAATTCCTTCAATTCAATTGAAGCTATTTTCTTACAAATTCCCTTTAAAGTGAATTTTTGTACAAAACTTCCCCAAACGGAGTCGGAACACTTCCAAACGACTATGGATGACCTCATAAGGTCTATTAGAAATAATTTACCTATGTAGCCTCGAGTTGGTCCGAGGCGGGGCCCACAAGGCCCGATATCTTCTGTAAAATTTTAAATATTTCCGTTTTGTCCGATTTTCTCTAAAAATCTTTGGACTACTATTTTGTGTATGATATAACCATTTTTGTGCGATTTATACGAAATGATTTTTGGAACATCTGAGATTCTGATTCTGATAATAATCTGCCGTGCCTTCCCGACTAGGATGTAGGCTCGTACTATGCATACTATCTGGATACTATGATTTGACTCGCCATTTGGAACCTTTCAGGTTGATCGAGTCTGTATGTTGAGTCTGTATGTAAGTAGTTTCTCATTTATCGGTTCGTGTTTGTCTCAATGCATTCTTTCACTGCGACCCGGGCCAGGTTCTGTTATCGTGCATATTTCTCTGCATTGTTCACCGCGTCCCTCGGCGTACGGGCCGGGATCTGTATGTCTGTATGATATTATGATTTGTGTATGGGGATGGCGGCCAGGATGGCATATGATCTGATCTGATTCTGTCTGTCCACCGCGTCCCGTACTAAGAGGGCCGGGTTCTGTTACCGCGCCCCCAGACAGGGCCGGGATCTGTATGAATGTATGCGTGTGCCATCTGTATTTATATAAACACATGCCTCTGTATGATTCTGTATGACTCTGTACTACTCTGCATGCATAATTCTGTCCGACATACTTCTGTCTGTCCGTCTGAATTACGACTATGTCTGTATGTCCGTATGGATTCTGATTCTGTATGTCCGTATGGATTCTGATTCTGCTCGTCTGTCCGTATTATGATTCCGTCTGTCTGTCCGAACCATAATTCTGTTTATTTGTATGGAACACGATTCTGTATGTCTGTCTGGGTCATGACTCTGTCCGTCAGTCTGATTTATGGTTCTGTCCGTTATATTTCTGTGACTCCGGTTCGGACTATGCGTATATCTGTTATATTTCTGCTTTACATACTCGGTACATTTTTCGTACTGACCCCCGTTCTTCAGGGGCTGCGCTACATGCCCGCAGGTACAGACGCGCTAGGTGATACGCCGCCAGTATAGGTTCCTGACTCAGCTATTTTGAAGAGCTCCTTTGATCCGGAGCATATACTTTTGGTACATATCTTCTGTTCTCCGTATGTTCTGTATGTATGGAAAATTCTGGGTACGGCGGGTCCTGTCCCGTCATATGACTCCGTATGTCTGTAGAGGCCTGTAGATAGATGTGTGGGTTACGGGTTTCGTCTGTATGTTAGCCTTGTCGGCTTATCCGTATGTTTCTGTATGTTCAGATATATATATGTTTGCGCGCGTGCCGTAGTTGTATCGGCCTACTTTTGTAATTTCTGTTTCAAAAAAAAAAATATCTGTACAATACGAAATTCGGTCAGGTAGGTATGTACGGGTACCCAGCTAGGGTGCCAGTCGCGGCCCACGGGGTTGGGTCGTGACATTAACATTTATATATTACTTATTCTCGTGTACAGAAAATAGTACATTTCAGTAACGGTACCTTTTGCTCACATTTACAGACGCCGAATACAATCGGCTCCACTCCCACGGTGTCCCTTATTCTTGTGTACAGAAAACGGTACAATTCAGTAAACAGTATCTTTTATTCACATTTACAGACGCCGAATATATCGGCTCTCCCAACCCCCTCCCCAACGGTGTCCCAACACATTACATCATATATATGTATCATACATTATATAAATATATACTGACGCCGCGTACGGCTATCCCATATCCCGCGTCCGGGCATCCCACGTCCAGGATGGAATCCAGCTGAATCAGGTGGTGATATAACAGTGGCCCTTCCCCTTTCCCCATACACATATACATATACATTTGCTTATATTTTATACATATACACGTCTCATATACAATTACTTATCTTATTTATATATACATATCCATACACATATACCTGTTTTATATACATATATCATATAAGCACACAAGCGCCAAGGAAAATCATGTATCCATGGAAGTGACGTAAGGTCGGTGACCTCCGATTACGTTATGGAATGCTAGTGATAGCTTTGTCTCACCTTGAAGGAACAAGTATTTTAAGGCGAGACTATCAACGGAGAATAGTATTACAGTAACCGTAGAATGAAATCGTGGGCATCATAGACAACCGTCATAGGCTTTGGAATCAGAGAAAATAAAGATATAGCTAGGAAATATAAATACGATTCAAAAATTAGTGTATCACTTTCATGTTTACATAAGATACTTAGCTTAGTCATCTTAGTCATAGAGTCGTCCCGGTCGTACTTATCAAAGGTACATTCTTTTGTCTAACATTGTAATTATCATTATCCTCATAGAAACATTCTCGTTAGAGTAGTCACAGTACTTATCATTCGGTAACGAGATTGGGATCAACAGTCCCCTTTGGATTTACTTCAAGTAAGTCAACCACGACTATAGGAAAATCCGAGAGTAACGGGCCCACCTCGGGCCGGATGAGGTAGCGTATACGATTTACGTATGTTACGTGTCATAGCGTCACTTGTGAGGGTCTTAGGGTAATCGGGTCCCATTTATACAAGTTCTAAGGGTGTAGGAGGTTTTTCCAACAATTGGCACACTTTCTAGTTCAATTCTATTGAACAAAAAGTGGAAAACTTTAGGTGCGGATTCCGGGGAACCGAGTTGTCCTCGAGGCTTGTACCCAACTTATTACAACTAAGACATGCCATAGAAAGAAGGGTGAAGCCTTACATACCTCCTTCCGCTCCTTTTGCTATTACAAATTCACGTCACAATTTCGTCAAAATCTGCAAATTGGTCGTTTTTACCAAAACTCTCATTAGTATACTTAGAGTTGAAATCTTAAGGTAATACTTGGCTACCGAAATTTCGGCAGCATTTCCTCTGTAAATATACCATCCTCGACATTCAATTTAGTCAAATTCTCATCAAACACAATCCGGGAATTCAAACCCGACCAAACTATTAACATAATTCAACAACAATACTAACAATTTCCATATTCAATCAATTTACTTCTTCTTCCAAAAACTTTCCAACTCCAATAAGAACATTATAATTCATATGCCAACAATACCATACTAACAACATTATCCTCCATACATACAAGAACATAATATTCAATTTAAATACCTCAATCACAAGTCTCCAACTTCTACAACTTCACAAGATTATTATGCATTCCTTAACAACATAGTATCCACGATACAACAACAACCAAAACACTAAATAAAATTAGCCCATCTTCTTCCACCATTCAACACATACACACGGTTATACATACAATATACCACACGGCCACCATCATGCATTCATGACTACAACCTTTCCAAAATCATTCAACTTCTCTTATCGACATAACATTCACAACAATAACAACCCAATGCTAGACACAATAATTAAACATAGTTTCCTACATCTACCTAGGTACACACGACCACACCCTTACATTCTTATTCTCCATAAATATCACTCATTTTACACACTACAACATGCACAACATCCATAACACATAAGAAAAGGATGAATTCTTACCTTCTTGCTTCAACTCTTCACTTGGCTATATTTTGTAGCTTGAAAGAATATAAGCTTTTCTTGCTCCAACAACAACTCCACCTTGTTAAGGACCCTCTAATTGGTAGGAAATGATTTTGAAGAAATTTTTTGAAATTTTCTTGGAATTGTTTTCCTCTTGGCCGAAATGCCTTCTTGTTTTTCTCCTCTTCTTTTTGTTCTTCACTCTCTTGAAATTTCTAGAGAAATAATGAATATTGGAATAACATTATACAAGTATTCCACCCATTTTTTTCCATATTTATGAATAAGTCCCTCAACACAAAAATATGACTACATGACCCCTTCCATTCTTTTCTAGAAAATTCCTCCTTTTTCTTGAATTTCCTTAAGTCTAAATAAGGAAGACTAATGTCTTTCCATGCAAGCTTTGGCCCATATAATTTTTGTAATTCACACTTAGCCCTCCTTTCTTTCTTTTCTAAAATTTTCTCCCATTTGCTTGAGTTTTCTCAAAAATGAATAAAGAAGACTAAGTGTCTTCTTATGTAAGTCTTAGTCCACATAGGGTACACAACCACTATGGCCTTTCAAGAACCTTCATGAACAACTTGTGAAATTACCGTTTCGTCCCTAACCATCAACGTTATTTCCATGATACTAATGTTGTAAATAATATTTATAATCCACTTGTACATCGAAGTACATTTGGGAAATGGTCATTCCCTCAACTTCGTCACGACTACCTTGGAATATCCGAACGTATAAAATACAGGATATAACACACACATACCGCGACCAAGTGTCCAGTGGTTAGCATCCCAAACCCGACATACCGCGGTCAGGGGTCCAGCGGTCAATGTCGCAGATACCGCGGTCAGGAGTCCAGCGGTCAATATCACAAATCCGGCATACCGCGGTCGGGGGTCCAACGGTCAATGTCGGACATACCGCGGTCAGGGGTCCAGCGGTCAATATCACAAATCTGGCATACCGCGGTCAGGGGTCCAGCGGTCAATGTCGGACATACTGCGGTCAGGGGTCCAGCGATCAATATCACCAAGTGCGCACAATAATATAAATGCCACATTTATTACTTTCCAAACATAAATCACACATGTCAGAATCATGCATCACACATACATACAACGTTCCCCGGCCCTCGGTGAGGGACTCGGTGAATAGATTCATGTATACCAAAATCGTATATCAGAAAAATACCGAAGGTAAGTAGCTTATCCAGCATATCATAATACTTACTTTTCAACCACAACTGATGCATACCAAAGTCATGCAAAGGGCGCAGGAACATGGTCGCCACTCCCGTCTCTGGCGCCATATCACACCATGCTCCAGAAGATTTCATAACATGTACACGATATCTCGGGAACTGGACATATACCACGAGAACCCGAGAACCAGTCACATCATAATCCATATACACAGTAACTGGGGACGAACATATACCACAGTACCCTAGAACCGTACACGGTAACCGGAGACGGACATATACCACAGTACTCCGGAACCGAACACATCATACTCCATATACACGGCAACCGGGGACGGACATATACCACAGTACCCCGGAGCCGGACACCTCATACTTCAGAATTACATACATGGAACCCGACCCCTAGACAAAGGACTCGGCGAACCATAAGCACGATACATACCGGCCCGGAACTCGGTGAAAGGGATCATAGCATATATACAAGCGGAGTAGTAAGAAACTAGGTGCACATAAATTAAAAGCCGATGAAAGAATCGAATGTATTATCAGGATATTCGTAACAGATTATTTATAACCGAATACTTATTTCGGATACTTATATCAGATTACTCATAGCAGACTCCTCATATCGAATTACATGCTCACATCAGGATATTCACGTTAAGGAGCTTTCCAGTGACTTATGGAACGAATCAAACGGAGTCTTAGATTCATAGACGAAAGTCTTATTTTTATATCATACAAAAATAGCTCAAGTGAGACAAACGAAGGATGTTTCGGAACTTGTGGGCCCACCTCGGGTCAAGTCGAGGTGGCGGATATAAATTACAAACATTGGACTCTATGGAGTCATCCATGAAGGTTTCAAAGCGAGCCTATCACGTCTGTACGGGTTATGGATGTTTGAACAGTTTTCCAACAAAACTTAAGGGCTATAATTCAATTGTGCTGAATGAATAGTACCAAAATTCAGACTCGCATTTCTATGAGCAGAATAACCCACGAGGCTCAAATCCGAATCTAGTGCACCTAGGACATGCCAAGAGAAGAAAAGGGTAGCTTTACATACCTCACTTGCGCCTTACGCTCGTCCAAACACAATCCCCGTTTCGTCCAAAATCTACAATTGGTCATAGTTGCCAAATGTAAGTTTCAAGCTTAAATTCATTTTGTCTACCGAAATTTCGGCAGCATTTTCCCTGTAAATTCAACGCCCCCGAGAATCATCTCGGCCCAAAATATCAACAACAACAACCCAACAATACCAACAACATCAACCATCATCACAAAATATATTATAATATAAATAGTCTTATTTTCTACATAATTCAACAACTTCCATCCCAACTTCACACTATCAAACTAACGTCAACATTTTTATGTTTATTCACTAATTCAAGACTATTCAAATACAATTCAAGAACATTTTCCATTATTCTACAAAATATGCAAAAGTTCCACCAAACCATAATCCACCCAAAAACTCTCCAACTTCCCTAGAAACAAAATTTTAATTCATTTCTTGCTTCCAAATTCAGGAACTATCTCCACAACACATATTTTAACAACATTATTCTTACAATTAAAGAAACGACACCAAGATCATATTAACTTGCAAATCAGCCCGTAATCATTCCAACATCAATTTAAACCACCAAGCCTTAATTCTCCTCATAGAATACATATTAACAACAATCAAATTGCTACATAGAAATTTATTCATTCTTCCTACACAACACACATACCACACGGCCAAGACTCCAACATCCATATTTCCATGAATTTTATCCATTTCCACATACTACAACGTAAACAAACCCTTCATAACATATAAAAGATGATAAAATCTTACCTTTCTTCTTCAACTCCCTCACTTAGCTAGGGTTGTGATTTTGCGACAAAGAGCGGTTCTCTTGTTTCAACAATTATACCACGTTGAAGAGGACCCTTGAATTAGTAGGAATACTAAAAGAAATAAATTTTTTGATCAAGATTTTTGATCTTCATCTTCTCCCTCTCTTGGCCGAAATGGCCCCTTGTTCTTGGCTCTCCATTCTCTTTCTTGAAAGTTCTTGAAAAATGAAGAAGTTTATGGCCCTTTTTCATATTTATCACATGGAAAAAAATAAAAAATCCATGGGCTTGGGCCTTGGCACTATGGCCGGCCACCCCTCAACTCTTGGGCCTCAATTTGTTTTTCCATCTTTCTTGAGCCCAATTAATTTACGGATCTTATTTGTAATTCCCGAAACTAATTTCCGAAATTCCAATTTCGCCCTTGGCCTCCTCCCATATTTCCAAACCAATATTTTCCATGAACAACTTATATATTGAACAAAATCAAAATATGACCTTGTCCTTCACTTGTCACAATTATTTCAATTCAATTTTATTTTTTGAATATGCAAAATTGCGGGATATAACAGAAAGCCTGTCATTTTTTTTTGGATATCATTTTTGAAAAGAATTGAATATATTCCCTTTACATATAGGGTATTTGGGTTCGGATTTATAATATTCGGATATAATTAGTTCCCTTATATATATATATATATATATATATATATAAGGTATATATATATATATATATATATATATATATATATATATATATATATATATATATATATATATATATATATATATAAGGATAGTAGTTTTTCTATATAAAAAAGATAGAAAATTTATTTATTTCATAGTCTGGGCCAAATAAATTTTGTTCATGCTTTGACCCACACATGGTCCAGTTAACCATCTAATACATTTCTATAACATCCTTACCTAAACTTTTATTATTATGGACGCATAAAAATTGGACCATTTTAATTTCACAAGAGAAAGTAGACTCTTCATAATTTTGCACGTTAGCTTAAAAAATGAATTGAATTTATGGCCCAAAACATCTTGATTCAATTATTTACAACATGGATCTTGGCCCAGAATTTCTTTAACCATATATTATATTAGAAAGACTCACGTGGGCTTTGACCAAAAGAAATAGTTTATGTTATTGGGTTTTTAAAAGACAAAACTGCATGGGCCTCTTGCCTAAAACATATGTTTTGAACTTCGGGTTTTCTAAAAAAGGGAACTTTAGTGGCCTCTGGCCCAAACTACCGTAATTTACCAACTCAAAACCCAAAAAAATGTGTTTCAACAGTTGAAAAGGATTTATTTTTTCGTCTAATTTATTCATCCCCTTAGTTTTTGCATAATACGTTATACTATTTTGTCTTCAGAAACCTCATTAGTCTTGTTGTTTATCAAAACAAACACAGTTTACTTCTCATTTTTAAGTTTCCAAAATCAGTACGTGTTTTTCTAGTTTTTCAAAGAATTGTTTTAAGGATCTAGAGTCAATCTAAACGGCATATGCACCGTTTTACCTAAGATGCCTAATTCGAAACATAAACGATTCCAATAACATTTATGGGTTTTTACAAGTATGAATACAATACAGAAAAACACTTTAAGCAGGTAAAGAGGGCACAAATATATATAGGGAAAGTAAACTAGGGGTGCACCAAACCCCTAATAACCATTTTCACCCATGGTTAGGCCTTCGTGTCATTTTCACCCATGACTGGGCCTTCAATATATTGGTTTCCCTTTTCTTTTCTTCTTAATTGAAATGAACTTGAAAGAATTTCCCTATTAGGCCTTTGACCTAATAGGGTGGCTGAACCTTGGCCCAAATGGCCATGTAGTGAAGAGGGAAAGAAACCAAGACCCCGGTTAGTTTATATTTTACTGCTTTTATCATATATATAACTATACACACATATATACACAGTGTCCTATTCATTTACAAATCCTATCATATACACAAATATACACATGCAGGCATAATATCCTGTTTATTCACAAGCTCACATAATATGCATATGTATTTCTATGTCTTTAAGCTCAATCCTCAAACTTGGTTGGTGTCACACCCTAATCACCCTAGGGTGTGCTGGGCACCCGACCCTTACTTAGGGCCGAGCGAACCCTCAGACCCTTAGTGCACACATAATCTTCTTAAACTTTGAAATCAAATAAAGATGAAATACGTAATACAGCTCTCAAAAATATTCTTTTTCATCGTTATTCTCAAATCAAACAAAATTTGTAATCATGTAGAATTTATCACATAACACAGAATGACATATCGGCTATTGGAGCCGCGTACAAAACTGGCATTCTATACCCACGACTCTGTCTGCAAAGTCTCTAACTCCAATCAGATATTATAACACGTGTACTCTGACTCGGCAGCACTCCAGGAGCAAAGGGAGCTTGCCAACGCCGCTGGAACATCTTCTATAATGGCTTCTACTCATCTGGGTGTACCTGCGCGGCATGAAACGCAGCCCCCGAAGAAAAGGGGTCAGTACGGAATATGTACTGAGCATGTAAGGCATGGAATACAGAAAACAGAACCATAATCGGAACAACGGTACAAGAAGTAAGTACATTAACTAGAATACCAAGGTGCTTGTTTTCTGAACGTAAATCATACTTACCGATGTCATATGTCAGAAAAAAGTACCGAAAATTAGTAAAACATCCAGCATACCAAAATACTTACTTTCCAAACACAGATCATACGTGCCGACATCATATGTCACCATATACCTATACATATAACCGACCCATACGTAATATGATAGTGCCGAGGAACGTACGGCCCGATCCATACATAACATATTAGTGCCGAGGAACGTTCGGCCCGATCCATATATATAACATATTAGTGCCGAGGAACGTTCGGCCCGATCCATAAATATATATTATACTGCTGCGGAACGTGCAGCCCGATCCATATATATATATATATTATACTACTGCGGAACGCGCAGCCCGATCCATATATATATTATACTGCTGCGGAACGTGCAGCCCGATCCATACATATATTATACTGCTGCGGAACGTGCAGCCCGATCCATATATATATTATACTGTTGCGGAACGTGCAGCCCGATCCATATATATATTATACTGCTGCGGAATGTGCAGCCCGATCCATATATATATTATATACATATATCCATAGTAATACTTCCTTTGAAAAAAACATTTCTTGTTCATATATATATACCGAAAATAGAACATATCATGTTGCCGAGGCGTCGGCTCCGATCCCTTTAACCCCATATAATATTGCCGAGGTGTCGGCTCCGATCCATATATATAACATAACATGTTAGTGGCGAGTATAACATAGTGCACACAATGATATAACCGGCCGAGGCTCGGCGAACGATATAATAGTAGCACGCACGAGCGGAGTAGTGAGAACCATATGTATATAAATCAATTCTAAGACTCGATGGACAAGTATACTCACCGACCCCTGAAGGCTCAGAAACAAGATTCGGGTCAATCCGACTTAGTATAAGAAAGTTATGAGCGTTTGAAGTACAGAACCTTGTACAAGCGTTTCAGAAGCCGTTTTTGGAAAACCAAAGCCATAATCATGTTAGGTACCCTTCGAATATTGTTATGGGTCACATCCGACAGAGCCTTTCGAACCATATGTACGTATCAAAATGTATCAAAGACTCGATGGAATAACCAAACGTGCTATCGTTTGAAAACCAAAACATTGATCACATCAATTATCTCTCGAATGCCATTTGGAAACATATCAAACTGAAGTTCGGACATCATAAGTACGCGTCAAAACCATATGGGACAACTTATGGAAATCAAGAACGTTAGCCATCCTAGTGGCTCTAAGAATGGGAGTTCCTTTGGAATCATATACATATCGTCTATTCGTTTCACAAAGATCATGCCAAAAGAAAGAAAGGGTAAGCCTTACATACCTGTCCCGCGTCCAATTAGCTACGCTTATTCGTCCAAACTTGCTAGTCTACATTCAAAAGAATTTACATAATCATTAGATTCATCGTCATATATTTGTTTAAGTTCTTTCAAATGAACTCATTCATAATCTGCCGAAATTTCGGCAGCATCTCCCCTGTAAATACACCATCCCCGAGAATGAAACTCGACCAATTTATCAACAACAATCCGAGAATTCAACTCGGCCAAAGTATCAACAACAATATCAACAATCATATCTCCAACTTCAACAATTAATTCCAAATGCATTCTAACATTAGTAATTCCTTTTACATAGTTCGACGACATTTCATTTATATTCAATTCAACCACATACAATCAAGTCAACATCAATACTTACACATACTAGTCCGAGAGCTTCCAAACAAGACTCCAGAACACTTTAACAGTCCGCGCAATATTTAAAACGGCCCAAACAATATGCAACACCATCCGAAACCTTCCAACTCCATAGGAACAACATCGACACATTCTTTTCTTCCAAATTCACAAACTACTCCAACAATCCGCACATTAGCAAATTTATCCATACAAATATGAGAAACCATACTAATGTCTCATTAATTTCTTCCATAATCCCACAATGATCACAACTTCATTTCAAGTTATCAAACCTTCATTTTCATTATGGAATCCACAGCAACAACAATCAAAATACTAAATAAAAATCAATTCATCACATCCTATCATCATCACTACTATTCGGCCATACCACACTTATACATATTTCATGAATTTCATTCATTTATCAATACCACAACATGCATAAATCATTCCTAACACAAGTAAAAGAAGATTGAACACAGACCTTTCTCCACACATCTTCTTCACTCGGCTAGAGTCCCCAACTCGCGCAACGAATACTTTGCTTACTCAAACCATTACTCCATGTTAAAGAGGACCTTCTAATTAGTAGGAATGCTAGAAGAAAATAATTTTTAATCAAGATTTTCAAGGGTTCATTTTTGGTTGGTCATGGCCGAATGGCGTTCTTCATTTTTCTTTGTCTCCAAGTTTCTTCAGTCTTCTAAAGATGAAGATGGAAAAATGACTAATTGGTCATCTATTTACACACATATGTAATTCATTTATTTGGGCCAAGGCCCACCCCATAGTGCACGGCCACATGGGACTTTTTCTATTTCAAGACTATAATTTTTTTTGTCTTGCAATTCATGAAAAATTATTTTTCCTAATTCCAAATTTTCCCTTAGCCTTCCTCCATATTTTTATGAGTCATCTTGCGAATTTCCCTTTTTACCCTTAGCCTTTCTCAATATTTTCATACTAATAAACAACTTGTTCATTAAAATAATTTTGGAAAATAGTATTTCCTTTGACTTCTCGCAATTATCTCGAATTATCCGAACGTACAAAATCTGGGATATAACAGTTGGGGGGAAGGAAAAGTCATCACCCCCCTAATTCCTGATGCCGCATAAGTTCCAAGAGGTTCCATGAACCTTCGGCATGGCTGGTCACCAGGGAAAGGTTCAAACTAAGCCTCTCTCCCAGCTAAACTGCTTCTCTCAACCAACATAGCGATGGAAGACATAGATCCACATACATGGCTTGGAATAAATAGGATAGATCTAATATATACAGTTATAGAACAATTATAAGTCAACATGAACAGATGAGAACAAGGAGAGAAGAGATGGATGATCTCAGTAGGCAGATTACTCTTATGAACCAAGGCCAAGGCACCAAATATGATTTAGACATAGAAGGAAAGTAATCTGCATGGACATAATGTGGCCAAAACTGAACTGAACCAAATAATGACAACACAAACAATCACATAGAAGTAGCACAGTCCCAAGTAGTGTTTTATCGATTAGATATGGTGGATTAAGTAAAGGCATATAAACATAGGGTAAACCAGCTTCAAGACATGGTAAGACAAACACAAACTGGAATTGAGGTTAAGACAAATACAAGTGAGGTGTTGCATTACCTTCAGCAAAATTCAGTTAAAGATTAAGACAAAACAAACTGGAATTCAAGCCAAGATCAACTGTAGACAATGCTAAGAGACTTCAAAATTCTAATGATTCTATGTAATACGGTTTTAAACACAACAACTACATTTTCACACACACCGTAAGCAAATAGAAAGACCAAAAGTCCCATGGATACACAGAAAATTCAACATTTAGAATTCGGAGATTGAAATCCTTTTTCGACACCTTTTCCTGATCCTATTCCATTGCAGAAAGAAACAGGTTGTCACGACCCAACCCCGTAGGCCGTGACTAGTGCCCGATCTGGGCACTCAAACACATTCTAGTATATAGCAGAAGCCGACAAGGCTTTATTTCCAATTTAGATAATTTCCAGAAAAATTTCGGCAGAGTTTCCTTTGTTTTACGGACTATCCCATATACCCTGCACGCAGAAAATACCAACAAAGGCCACACAGGGCCAACAGAGTAACATTTAAATATATGCGGACCGGCCGCCGCGGCGAATGGGATCGCCCAAACACAACATATACACACAGCTGTACAGAAAGATCCCAACCCACAAACATGTCTATAGACCTCTAAATGGACCAACAGAATCATATGGCGGGACAGGGCCCCGCCGTACCCATGAACGAGAATATACACATATAGAAGTGACAGACTGTACCAAAAGATGGCTCTGAATAAAAGAGCGCTCCAAATGGCGGAAAAGATATCCTAGACAGACGGATCGGCAAACCTGTCGTCAGTACCTGCGCGGCATGAAAACGCAGCCCCCGAGGAAAGGGGGTCAGTACGAAATATGTACTGAATATGTAAAGCCTGAGTTGCAGAAACAAAATCATAACTGGTATAGAACGTACAGAAAGTAAACAGAAAATACAAAGTATCAGATATATATTTTCAAAACATGCGGAGTGTGTACAGAAACATATGTCATATCAAATCCGGCCCCTGCCAAGGAACTCAGCAGACAGAATGTGGCCACCCTCCCAACGCTGGTGCCACATCACAGAAGAATCAGAATAGGGGCATAACCCCGTAACATAATATGTCATATCAGATGGCCATAGTAAATCATATCAGAACAAGCGTACATGGCACAGCATACTCCACAAACCCATGTACGCGTATACCTGCCCCCCCTCACATCGAGGCACGGCGAACAATGCAAAGGATCACGCTTGACAACATATCCTGGCCCGGGCTCAGTGTGGGAAACATTGGGGCATCCACGAATGGAGTAGTGAGAGACTAATGCAATTTAAAATTACCATAGATATTTTCAAAGACTCGATGAAGCGTATCAAAGTCAAACAAATCCAATGGAGTTGGACGGGATCATAATAGATGCATTTCGGATATCATAATAAATTACAGAAATATAACCTTCCCGAAGTCATTCCGGTTGTCAGAATAATTTGTAAGACTTAATAGAGTATTTAAAACAATATTCGTTAAGTAATTAAAAGGATAATCAAAACGTTTCTTTCAAAAATTGCTTAAAAAGAAAGCTTTAGTACATTAAGGGCAAAACCGGGAATAGTGGGCCCGCCTAGGGACAAAAAAGGCAGCGGGCTCAAATTATGCCCTCCAAGCTTATGGAGTCACCTAAAAAGGTTCTACAAACATTCTGTGACCTTCCAAGTAATTTAGAACAAAATTGCATAATTTCAAGAAAAGCATACCAAAATGGTTCAATTCTACTGAAGGAAAAACGGAGAATTTCTCTTGCGGATTCCGAGGGCCAAGAAGTCTTTCGAGGCCCGGATCCGACCCTAAAACACTAAGGGCATGCCAAGGGAAGAATTGGGGTTGCTTTACATACCTTTCAAGCTCTTTACGCCTTTCCAAACTCACTTCCCGTTTCGTCAAAAATCTGTAATTGGTCAAGTTTACCAATTGTGAGTTATGAATACCAAAGTTTCAACTTAATGCATATTTGTCTACCGAAATTTCGGCAGCACTTCCCCTATACATATAGCACCCCGAGAATTCAACTCGGCTAGAAATCATCAACAACAACCCAAACGACAACATCAATATCAACAACGAACATTAAAAACACAAATATCCTTCAACTAGTCATCTTTCTAACAAGTTGACATAACCTTCATTTCAACCCAACTTTCAACTAATATCAATAATTTCACATTCATCAATAATCAAGATCATCACCATATAGTTCTAGAAACATTTCATATCGTTTTCCTCAAGTTATACACTCGATATACATAATATACAACTTTCTGTCAAAGTCATAACTTATGCAAAACATCAAATCTTTGGCATACAACTTCATAACATGTTTCCAACTTCCAAATTCATCAATGATCATCACAATTAACAACCAAACAACTTCATTTCCTTAATGTCGGAAAGTCATACTAAAACGACATAAGTTTCTACATTCTAATTCAATACAAACTTATATCATTCTAACTTCATTTACATTGCAACCATCATAATAACACACTAACACCCTAAATAACTTAATTCATTTCCATCCCAACTTCAACATAGGTCACGGCCACAAGCCTTCTTTGGCAAGTTCAACTAAATCATTCAACTTTCAATCCCAATATGCATTTCATCACAACCATAACTAGAATATAACATGAATTCAACACATTAAGGCTAAACAATTTATACATACACACGGCTACACATCATATTCCAAACCCACTTTACAAACTTCCATTTTTCCATACAATCAACACATTTCTATATGCTACAACACAAACAAGACTTTATAACACAAGAATAAGGAATAAATTCTCACCTTTTCCTCAAGTCTTCTTCACTTGAACTTGTGTTCACTTTGATGAAATAAGGTCTCCTTTCTCCAAACCAACTACACCAAGTTAACAAGGGTACTAAACTTAGTAGAAATGCAACAAGACAAGAATTTTTGGAGCAATATTTTTAATGGTGAATTTTCCTTAGGGTCACCCGAACCCTTCTCTCTTCTTGCTCTTGCTTTTCTTATTTTCTTGCTTCTTATCTTTACAATTTACTAGATAAGATCACATATATAATACAATATGGTCCATTAGTCAATTAACCACATGGAAAAAATGTTATAAGGCCATGGGTTTGGGCCTTCCCATGGCCAGCCATGCCCTACTTTTGGGCCTTAATTTTCCATTCAATTTTTTTTGGCCCAATAACTTATAGATCACATTGCATAATTCCCGAAACTAATTTCTAAAATTCCAAAATTACCCTTAACCATGTCCCACACTTCCATGACCCCATTCTTTCATGCACAACTCTTATGTTACTTAAAAACCAAATTTGACTTTATTTCTCAAAAATCCAATATGTTTCAAATTTTTCCAAATGTGTGAAAACACGGGATATAACACAGGTTGATTTAAAATGGTTGCACATGATCTAGACATATTCACAAGTAGTGGCCTACTCCTAGTTTTCTCATTTCTTCAAACTGGACTCTTATTCCTAACTCACCTAGTATTATTTCTAAATTCACTTGTTGTTAATATACCCTTAGCTGGTTTTTAATACTACACAAAGGGGAAGCATACCTATTCAACATGACTAAGTTCATTCATTATCTTCTAACTGGATTTTAGACTAATAAACTCAAGGACATATCTCAAAGTTGGAAACATGATATATTATCTAAAGTATCACAAAGAAGGAATCAAATATATCCCTAGACACTGTACTATCACCCTAAGTTGATGTAAGCCACTACTTCCCTTCTTTTAATCTCTTAATGCTTTTTAGAAAAAGGAGAAAAACAAACCATCCATATAAGACATTTCTTGCCTTATTTTCCAACAACCAGTATTCCTACTTGAAGTCTTTTCCTCTTTCCAATTTAAAGTAATGACTGTAATCTTCAAATTACTATACATTATCTAGCCTAGTCCACCCACCCCTAAGGCATATCTGAGCAGGTCAACAGAGTTCATTTAAATCCCAAAAATACCCATCAGAACCAGGTTTAATTAATCTAAGTGAACAGTTATTAATGCACAAGAAATTCATTTTTAGGATCCATTTAACTCAGTAAAATGGACAAGAAAACACCAAGTGTGAAAATGTAGTAGATTACACCCCATAGACTTGTGGGACTTGCCATGACAATTTCTTATTTTGAGAAGAAAGATACTATGAGTCAAGTGATACCTGACCCTTTCTCAATCTTCTCTGAAGATGTCTTTAAAAGACTTCCCATTAGTCAAGTGGTTTTAACTCACACATCTATACTTGTGGTCCTCTTTTCTTACCCTTGAGCATATACAAAAAGGTGTCTGGACTGTTTATAGATCAAAGCCAATCTTTCTTAAGGTTTCAACTACAATTTCCCCTCCTCTTTTCTTTATTTTTATCCTCTTCTTTTACTCTGACAATACTTATAAGATCTTTCCTACTTATCTCCATCTTTTAAGCCTAAATAATCAGGGACCACGAGTTATTATCACCATATTCTTCACTCATGCATAAAGAAAAGAAAATAAACTTCATGTTTCAAAAAAGAAAAGAAAAAAATCCTCAATCTCAAAACTGTTCAAGACTTGACCAAACATGACCAAACTACTTTATTTCACCCTTCTCTCAATGCCTTGAACTTGTTAAATTTGAACACTTAGGATCATCTATTAAACTGTGGCCAATTCATGAATAAATATCAATACAGATGCAAAAGTGTATGGCATACCAGTCTACTTTTATGATACAATTTACATTACTAATTAGATAGGACAAATGATGAGAATGGGAAAAAACAAACAAGAGATCGGAGATAGCAATTGTCTCTTTCCATTTTCATATCTGTCAACTTCCAAAGTGATCACTAATCAAGTTACAGACTAATAACCATCCTGCTAGCTAATTAGACTGATTAGGTGTTACACCTCGCACTTTCAGAGCGTGAGCATGCCATGTCATTCACCATATTAATGGAGTATCGAAGACGTCCTATGATGTTTTGGAAGGTACAAGCCATGGGAAGTACTTAACAATGAAGTAAAGGATGAATTACGATCTCGTAAGTCGTAACCGGGAAGAACAACCTTGGAACAAAAGGACATGACTATTATCAAGTATGATTAATGATCAATATCATGTGTGGAGAGTTTCAGAAGATTCCGGGACCAAGCAGATCGAAGAAAATAAGTTTGTCGAAAATTTGGAAAAAAGTTAGCAGAATTTGGATAGAATTTTGGGTCAACTTTGGAGCGGTATATCTCCAGGTATATTCAGAGTTTTAGGGTGTTTCAAATCCTAAAATGAAGTTCGTCGAGTCAAGTTTCCAATGCAACAAACCGCTCGTCAAAACGACATCGAAGTAAGGAGTTATGGCCATTTTAATATAACCCCTCAAACTGCCAAATGGCTTCCACGGGTCCCACTTGGGAAAGTCGGTTCCACCGACTTTCAAGGGGTGTAAAAACCCCCCACATCAACCCTATTTTTTCAGCATTTTACACTCCTACGAGTTCTAGAAATCTCCTAACACATCCCCCAAACATTTATTTCCCATTAAATCAAGAATATAACAAGATTACACCAAACTAGTCTATGAAAGGTGATTGTTCTAGCTTCTACTTGATGTTGTGGTGAGTTTGGTCTTGAATAAAGTTGGTGTGGCTAAAGTTCTTCAAGTATAAGGTATGTTCTTCATCCTATCTCTTATGTTGAGTTGATTTGAAGGTATAGCAAATCTTAAAAGTGAAAATAGTTATGGAGGAAAGGACATAAAGTGTTGTGTTTATGGACTGTTTTGAGCATGTTGTGGCCATGTGGTTGGGATGATTTTGCATGTAGATGGATGGTATCTAATGTTGTTGGTGTGTTTATGAGATTATGCTCCTTGATTGGGAAGAAAGCAAGTGTATATTATTGTTGTATGTTGAAAAGCATCGTGTGGGATGTTTTATGTAATATTTTGGTATGAATGATGATGTTGTTGATATTATGTTGCTATTGTTGTTGTTTTGTTGGTATTGTGATTTTGGTCTAGGGATATAAACAGGGGAGATACTGCCCGAATTTCGGAAGATTTTAAAAGGAATTAATTTGAGGGCTTATGAGAAGCATATGACGATAAGCCTAACAATAATATGAATTCTCTTGAATGTACATTTACGAGCTTGGGAGGATAAGAGTTAAATAGTTAAAGTTAAGGCGACAAAAAAGGTATGTAAGGCTAAACCCTTTCTTTTTAAAGGTATGATTCCTATGTTATGAAACCATACATGTTTTCCATAACATCCTTACTCCAAAAAAGCTAGAAGTTCATGATTCTCAAAGTTCTTATAATGCCAAAGATAGATGTTTTCTATGATGATAAAAATGATGATGATCCCATTCTAGAAATTCAAAAGCTTATGATTTTAATGCTATTATGATATTATTGTGCTTATTTCATAATTTTCTCGATTTTATTCATTGTTGTTGATCTCACCTTATAATAATTGTTCCTTCAAGGTGAGATATAGCGATGATGATTGTTCCATAATATAAATCGGAAGTTACCGACCTTACGTCACTCCGCTAAAGTAGTAGCTTTTATTTGAACTCTCACGCATGGTATGAGTATAATAAATGTATATAACTATTTTGTGATATTATCGAGTTCTATTATTTCATTTTGCTTATGCAGTGCACTCATTCTCATTCTTCATGTACATATATAAGGCACAGTTGACAGGGGGTGAATTTGTGGCCTATGTTGTGGCATTTTTGTAAATATATAAGGCACGGTTGAAATGGCGTGAAGCTGTGGCCTATGTTGTGGCGTTTATGTATATATATATAAGGCACAGTTGACAGGGGGTGAAGTTGTGGCCTATGTTGTGGCGTTTATGTATGTATATATATAAGGCACATTTGATAGGGGGTGACGATGTGGCCTATATTGTGGCGTATATATATATATATATATATATATATCATGCGGATTCATCCAGATTTACAGACTCATTGGCATGTCTCCGATGTTTTTCCATGATTCTTATGTACATGTTGACCTTATGTCTTATATACTCAGTACATTATTCGTACTAACATCCTTTCTTGTGGACGCAGCGTCCATGCCTGCAGGTAGACAGGTAAACAGACCAAAACCTTAGGAGCTTCATCAGCGGAGTTTCAAAAGCGCTCCAGTTGCTTCAGAGCTGCAGATTACTGGTACTACTCTTGTGTGTATATACTTGGGCATGGCGGAGTCCTGCCCCATATTTATGGATTCATGTATTCTTTGTAGAGGCTCGTAGACAGATATGTGTAGCTAGAAGTCCCGTATCATCATTAGCTCATATTATTGTATTATATTTTAGTAGCATTGTTGGCCTATGTTTATAGACATAATTACTGATGGTTATATAGCGATGTATCTTTATCTTGTGATATATGCCTTACAGATAGTGATAACCACGAGCTGTCCTTGTGGTCCACCTAGAAATGATTATGAGATGTATGTTCGGAGGTGCTCGGTGGGTTAGCTCCGGGTGCCCGTCATGGCCCTCTAGTTGGGTCGTGATATTAGGTTGATCTTAATTAACTTTAAGTGATGACTTGGTCCTATAGTTCCTAAAAGTTTATCCTTCCCTTTTTATTCTTTCATCAAACTTCTTGACACTTAGGGACAAACCATTTTCAAATGTAGGACTTTTGACGTAGATTATACAAGATAAGTAACAAATTTAGACAAGAGATTAAAGCATTGATTAAACCAAGGAAAACAGAATTTCATACTCAAGATCCCTTATTAGTTTTAAGATTGGCTACAAAGCATAAGCCATTTAGCATACACTCTAGCCCAAACTAAGGGAGAACATGGTCACAGGTGTTTCCATTAATAGTTTACCAATCCACAAACCAAACTGAACCTGATTCCATTTTTTTTTAATCTGCATATTAGTTGATAAAAGAAGCAAACTGTTAACTAGTAACATATTTATTCTATTCTATATGAGTAAACTTATTTAAGAAGGAAGGAAAAAAAAAATGAATGTTCAAAGTACCTCAACAACACCATTTCATAGTTGATACAAAAACATACAAGTCACATAAACAAACAAGCCACCATGAAATCAAATCAGCCTACTTTAGATGAGTTTCAAGGCAGCATTCATACTGGTTCTACTATTTGGCCTCAACTGAAACATAGGCTAAATACATAACTAAATGGGACAACCTTTATCAATAAGAACCATCATTAGCAAGCATCAAATCACAAGCAGTCTAACTAATATAAATACACTTAGGCTAGGCTAAATTCTAAGTAGATAAATAAAATGAATCAAGAGTAACCTTTTATGTGCGCAGCCAAGAAAAGAATGGACTTGGGAGCCTTATGCTTCCAACCACAACACTCAACCACGTGAAATAAAAATAAAGAAAGGAAATATTTTAGAACTAAGAAAAACCCCAACTATTTCAGTCAAGGTAATAAAATTTTACTAAGAAGCTTTTGAAAAATCAAAATTTTCAACTTCTTCAACTTTTAAACTTTTTCCTTTATTTTTTATCTGCCTATGTTTTCTCCTTGTTGTCCGACCTCTTTTTTTGTGAGAGTAGGGTTCTATTTATAGAACCCCGAAAATTCATCCAAGGTTAACACCATTGATGTGGGACAAATCCTTTTTCCAGAACCAAACACTCAACAAATGAAATCAACGACCCTGACCTAAAGTTCAAGGCAACGCATGCGGTCAGATCTAACCCTTCTTGGGTTAGTCTGAACCATTAGCCAAGGACCAATAGGAAATCGCGAAGAACAAAAAACAATATAACCTAAAAGTAAAAACAAATCGCAAGTTTGTCTGGAAATCTGAAAAATGAGTAAAAAATAAAGATCTATTGCCGTATTTTGATTAAAAATCATGAAATCGAGTGGAACATAATGCTTTCACCATAACGAACATGCAATAGCTGTATTTATCAGCTATACTCTGCAACTTTGCCATTTTTGGCGGAGAGAGAAGATGAAAATTCAAGGCGGCGGCTAGGGTTACACCAAAGAGGAAGAGAGAGAAACGAGGTGGGGCGTTGGGGGGGGGGGTTCATTTTTAAAAAATGAGAAATGAATTAAAAGGGGGTATAACCCCCTCTTATCTATTATAAGGAATTGGGTCGGCTCTCAGCTTAGCTTTGGGCTGGACTCGGTCAGAATTTAAATTATTAAAAAGAGGCCCTATACATATATATACACACTAAGTGCATACATACATACATATATATATATATATATATATATATATATATATATATATATATATATATATATATATATATATATATATATATATATATATATATATATATATATATATATATATATATATGTATATACCTTGTACACATAAAAAGATAAATAATTAAATAATGATCAAAATTGATGAAATTTTAATTATAGAAAAAATTAGGACATAATCATTTTATTAAAGTAGTTTAAAAATTGACCAAATTGTGTTAATAGGCATAAAATTACGAACATGGCCTTAATTAATTCTAGTCTGACTGCTCATTTCAATTATGGCCGTGTTTGGCCCAATTAGAAAATTTTGAAATTAAATTGCATTAATGACCTTAACAAATTTGAACTAATGAGCTGGTTATTTCAAATAAAACCATTACGAGGCTTATTTTACAAAAATGGCCCTAATTTCTTTAAATCATGAACTGATTAATTTAATTATGGACATGACAAAATAGTTAGACAATAAATAATATATATATATATATATATATATATATATATATATATATATATATATATATATATATATATATATATATATTCTATTTAATTAATTATCCTAATTAAAACATTTATGGGCAATTATGCATATTTTGACAAATCATGCAATTATACAAAAATTAGAGATTTAAAAGGGTTAAATAGTTAATTACTTAAATTACTCAAACATCATGGATTAAAAGGAATAAAGTATTTGCAAAATTTTGATTTTGACAATTTAAATAATTAAATAGATGATTATCTTCTAAACAAAAGACATTTTTTCTCTCCCTCCTTTTTTAATTAAATTTAACAAGAATCTCATACAATATCATAAAAGTACCCATTAATTTCTAAATAAATTTATGATGCCATGAAAATCCTTTTTATCAATTTAAGGGAGTGAAATATTGACTTGGACAATTTATAAAAATCACTTAAATCTTTCATGATGCCAAGCTTATTTTATTTCTTATCCAAGGACTCTGAGTGAGTAAAATAAACTATGGGAGGCAAAAAATTAGGTGTCAACAACTGACCCTTCGGTGTTCGGTGATGGCGGGACCATCCCTAAGCAACGAAATTTCACTAACCCTAATTTATGACTGACTTGGCTCATTTTACCCTTTACCTTTATGCAATTTTCACATATGTGGCCGGACTCTAGTCTTTGCGTTTTCCACATATCTCAGGCTATATGAGAATGTAGGCCATTTGTCGTTTGATTCAACTAAAGACTTCAAGTGATTTGGAAGGACAATCCTGATATCTCCAGTATCATGGTTGGGTTCCCCCGGACGACTGTTAAAATATGACCGACTCTCGGTTCTTGAGTTCGCCTACATATCTCTGGTCTGTGGGAATCATGTAACATGTAGTTCGAATCGCTGGAGAAGAATATGTCCCTTATGTAGGAATACCTTCAAACTTCCCGGTGTGTATCTGATCGGTCGTAGTTTTTAATGGAAAAAATAAAAACTAGACAAGTTGTGGCTGAGCCTAAGATTAGATGGCTTCCAAATCCTGGCCGAAGAGCTTGACTCTCACGGGCACCCTATCTTGATTGGCTTCGTAAGAAAAAGTTCCACGTTTGCTCCGGAATTGGTCTAGATCTGGTTCAGTAAGCCGGCTCCTTTTTGGGCAGCTCTGTGCCTCTTTCCTTAATTTGACAATATGTAGGTATTCTTTGGGAAAATTTAGATGAATGGCCCTCTCGGCTGTTTGTATGAATGGCCCTCTTGGTTGTTTGTATGAATGTCCCTCTTGGCTTGTTTATATGAATGGCACTCTTGGCAATTTGTATGAATGGCCCTCTTGGCTATTTGTATTAATGACCGTCTTGGAAATTTTTATGAATGGCCCTCTTGGTTGTTTATATGAATGGCCCTCGTGGCTTATTTGAATGAATGGCCCTCTTGGAAATTTGTATGAATGAATGTCCCTCTTGGCAATTTAAATAAATGAATGGCCCTCTTGGCAAAAACCAATGAATGGGCCCTCTTGGCATGCAGATGACAATTATGGCCCTAGTGGCTGGATAATCTTTCTTTCGTCCATTGTATTGGCTGTTGACCTTTGTGGTCGGATGTGCCCTTTGTGCCTGTCATGACCCTTTTGGCCGTATATATCTTTTATGCTCATCAATTGTGACCCTTTTGGGCTCGGTATTTCGAGAGGCATTTTCAGGCGATGTAATTATGCTATTGAAAATTCAGAGTAAAAGCTTTATAAAAATGCATGTTGCTTTTTCCTAAAAATAAATGTTTGTTTCATTTTTTATGTGTCATGATGTGTGCTTTCCTCGAACGAGGTTTTTCGATTCTTTCCAGGGATATGATTGCTGACTTTTGTGCCGATAGAATTTTTGAGATCTTTCTCAAAAATTCTGCCCGAGTTTCAAGATTTGCTCTGAGTGACCCTTGTTTTGTCTTACTACGCAGGAATTTTTGAGGTCCCCTAAAAAATTCTACCCCAGTGTATTGCTTTACTTTGTCTCTTTCGTTATTGACTGTTTTTTATAGGAATTTTTGAGGTTCCCTCAAAAGTTCTGCCCCAGTGTAGGGTTGATGCTTTCTGATCTCGTGCTGACCCTTACAAGCTTGATCTTGCCGACTCTTCTCGCCTTATTGTCTCTGTGGTTTCCTAATGGTTTCTTGGTTTTTTGTTTTTGTAACGACCGAGTGCGAGAGCACCTACGTATCCTGTCACAATGGGAATTCAGGTCGAACGTAGTTCAGAATAAAGTAATTGAGTTTTGGTTTTACTAATAATGCCACCGGGTCCGGTATTGACTGCCTATGTATCCCATTGTGGGAAATTCAGGTCATTGCGTAGTTCATTACATAGAAGATTTGTTTTATCCTATTCTATTATGGAGTACGTTTACAAGGAAATAATAATGTGATTACAAACAAATGGCGTCCTAAACGTAGTATCTCTTGAGTGTGTCTGCATTAATGGCTTTAGGCCACTCTTGTCCATCCATCTTGGCTGAGGCTACGGCTCCTCCTGAGAGTACTTTCCTGGCCATGTATGGTCCTTACCAGTTCGGCGTGAATTTCCCTATATATTCCTCTTGGTGAGGGAAGACGCGCTTGAGTACGAGTTGTCCGATCTGAAAAAGTCGGGTTCTGACTCACTTGTTGAAGGCTCGAGACATCCTTTGTCTGTATAGCTGTCTGTGGCATACAACCACCATTCTTTCTTCCTCTGTCATGGCCAGTTGTTCATAACGATTTCTAACCAATTCTGCATCTCTCAGCTCTGCTTCTTGGATGTCACGACCCAACCGAAGGGCCGCGACAGGCACCCGGTGCTAGCCCACCTAGGCACCTCTTAACATACCTTTACATTTACATCTAGGTGAGGCACATATTAAATCATACATTCTATCCATCAATCATACTACTCCCACAGGACAATCAATACATTTATATCTTCATTAGCAACTATGCCCATATTAATGTACATAAGCCGACGAGGCTAACAAAATGATATCCAAAACATAGGCCGACAATGCCAAACACATCTAACCATATACACATGTCTACAAGCCTCTAAAGAGAGTATGTCATATCATACAGGCGGGACAGGACCCCGCTAAGCCCATAAATATGTACACAAAAGAATCAATACCAAAAACTATAGCTCCGAATGAAATGGAGCTCCGCTATGCAGTCCCTGAGAAATATAGCTATGGATCAAGCCTGTCTCCCTGGCCACCTGCGGGCATGACGCAGCGTCCACAAACAAATGGACGTCAGTACGAAGAATGTACTGAGTATGTAAAGCATGATCAATATCAATATAGAAACATAATAAGCAACATAAGAAATAGCATAAGATACGAGATAGTAGTATCATCGTCATGAGCACTTACTTGCATTTGATAGGGACTTTCCATTTGTAATGCGAGGTTGTATACATACATCCGTATTCGTATCCGTACTCATATCCGTACTCATTTACATTTCGTATCCATAATCGTATTCATATACATATTCTTATTCATATTTGTATCATGTTATATCATATACATATCATATCATATACATATCATTTACATAGCATGCCCAACCACGAAGGTTTGGTGTTTCACGTACCCGACCATGGTTAGGATCGGTTATCATACATACTTGGCCAACCACGGCTCAGTGTTACACATACCTGGCCCTACCAAGGCTCAGTGTTATCCGTACCCAATTGCAGTGGTGCGCGCGAATCGTCATATATATACATATATATCTACATCTATATATTTTACCCGGCCATATAAGCTCGGGGTTTCATAATAGTCATACATAGGGACACATACATATAAGCTTATACGCATCTTTAGCATTATCACTATTATCATCATCATCATTATCGTTATCGCTATTATCGTAGTCATCATTATCATCATCACCATTATCGTCGTCATCATTACATCTATCCTTATAGGATTGTTCGTCATATGAGGAATTTAGTACAATCGTAATACATATCAAGAATTATAAGGTTTGTAGTTTTTTGAAGATAGAATCATTTGGAGAGCATCATAGGCTCATAGAAGAATAGATATTTTTCCAAAGAACCATGCCTTATGAAAGAAGGGTTAGCCTTACATACCTTCTCGTCAACTATTCTACACTTGCACGTTCTCTTTCAATGCTCACGTTTCTACCTTCATTAGAGTTATACTATGATTAGAAAATCGATAGCTAGTATACACGACTAACACTAGAGAAAATTGGACAGCATCTCCTTTACTTATACAACTTCCTCCATATCATATATCAACTCCCAAACGTCAATAATACATTCACAGTATCATACGAATAGTCTTTATTCATCCACATTATCCATATCTCTCAATTCACTTCAAATTATCCATATCCATGGTCAAAACACACAATTACATTCATTCATATACAATGTCTATCCGATGTTCTTAACATCATTTATAATATAACCATATCACAACACATCAAGAATCATGACTCAATTCAAGCTATTACTTACAATGATACTATTTCCACATTCATGACCCATTTTTTTATATCCTTCTACAATCCAAGTGTTTCATCTTTCAAATACCTTAAACAACATGGAAATACCATAAATCTTACCTTAGATGATGTAGGGATGAACCTTGGGTGAAAAACACCTCACTTGAGGAAAACCCTAGTTTCACCTTCACTTGGATTCCTTGCCTTTGATGAACTTTAATGGGTTTCTTACACTTGATTCACTTAGTTTGATGTTTTTGATCACTAATATCTCTTGAATTCTTGTGGGAGAAGTGTAGAGAGATGTTTTAGAGAGAAGGGGTGTGAAAGGAAAATGAAATAAAATGAAACTTGGTCCCTTATTAATACACCAAATCTGTCCCGACCAGTTTCTACGGACCAATATACGGTCCGTATAAATTATACTGACCGTATGTCTGGCAGTAGATTTGGTCTAGAGAGGGGTGCTATTCTGGGATGATTGTACGGTGGAACATACGGCCAGTATGTTTGGCCGTAAAATCCTCAGTTTCCCGAAGTTCGTTTCGGCGACTCGTTTGATCTCCAATCCTTATGGAACCTTCTTAGCACTTGTTTATCACCTTATTAACAATCTAAGGAGCGTTATAACTCTTCTCCAAAGCATTATTAAATCCTCGTTAACTTGTTACTCGTAATTCCTTTTCGATACCTATGGTATGTCTTGCCTTCTCTTGACAAACTTTTTCCCCTATCTCGAACATCTTTGAAATCTTAATTAGGGTCATCAAATGTCATTCCTTACTTATTGAAATATCGTATACTCGTGCTCTTCATTGATCTATTCACTGTGCATCAACGGAAATTATTTCGAGGTGTAACATTCTTCCTCCCTTAAGAACATTCTTGCTCGAATGTTCCATAAAAATTTTGCCAGAGTTTCCCCTGTAATATGGCACTACCAACCTATCACAACATCCCATAATAACAATGCCTCATAGGGCCACAACATAATAGCAATAGAGTTTGGCTATACACGACCCAAAAGCATAAAAGGGAAACATACATACCTTATGATCTTGATGTCTCGTCTTGGATTTCTTCTAGGGGTTGAAATAAATGCGGGTACTTGGATCTCATAATTTCTTTCGCTTCCCATGTCATTTCCTCTCGTTTATTGTTTCTCCATAAAACCTTAATTGAGGCCACCTCTTTGTTTCTAAGCATCCGTACTTGGCTATCTAGTATGGCAATGGTATCTCTTCGTAAGTCGACTTTTCTGTCACTTGAACATCATTTACTGGCACTATCCTAGTAGGATCTCCAACACATTTACGAAGTATCGACACATGGAAAACAGGGTGAACTGACTCTAAATCAGGAGGTAGATCTAACTCATAGGCCACTTTTCCTACTTTGCGCACAATCTCATAAGGCCCAATGTATCGGGGAATCAGTTTCCCCTTTTTGCCAAATCTCATTACATCCTTCATTGGTGACACTTTTAAGAATACCCAATCTTTCACTTGGAACTCTAAGTCCCTTCGACGATTATCCGCATAGGACTTTTGATGACTTTGAGCTGCTAATAACCGATCTTGTATGAGCTTGACTTTCTCTATGGCTTGCTGGACCAAGTCTAGCCCTATCAATTTAGTCACTCCTACCTCGAACCACCCAATTGGGTATCTACACTTTCGCCCATATGAACCCTCATACGGTGCCATTTGAATGATAGAATGATAACTATTATTATAGCAAATTCAATGAGGGGTAAGTGAGCATCCCAATTACCTCCGAAATCTATCATACATGCCCGTAACATATCCTCAAGAGTCTGAATGGTACGCTCACCTTGTCCATCAGTCTGCGGGTGAAATACCATGCTAAGGCTCACTTGGGTCCCTAAATCCTCTTGGAAGGACTTCCAGAAATTAGCTGTAAACGGAGTTCCTCTATCAAAGATAATCGATATTGGAACACCATGGAGTCGCACTATCTCTTTAACATAAAGCTTTGCATAATCTCCCACCACAAATGTCGTCCTGACTGGTAAGAAATGAGCTGACTTCGTAAGTCTATCCACAATTACCCATATAGAATAATACTTACGTCGAGAACGGGGTAAGCCTGTAATGAAATCCATGTTAATCACTTCCCACTTCCAAGTGGGGATTTCTATAGCTTGTAGCAATCCACCCGGCTTTTGGTGCTCGATTTTCACTTGTTGACAGTTGGGACATTGAGCTATGAATTCCGCTATATCTTTCTTCATCCCATTCCACCAATATATAGACTTATGATCATGGTACATTTTCGTTGCTCTGAGGTGGATAGAATAACGGGAACAATGAGTTTCTCTCAATATTTGGTGGCGTAAACCTGCCACATTAGGAACACATAATCTTCCCCGGCATCAGAGAACTACGTCTCCTGCAATCTCAAATGATGACTCCTCCTTCTGAGGGAGTGTATCTCTGTAATGCATTAGCATGGAATCTTCGTATTGTCGCTCTTTCACTTCGGCTTCTAGCAACGAGACTGCTGAATTCTGAATGGTAGTTCCCCTAATACCTGAGTCCACCACTCGAACTCCTAGGCTAGCTAACTGCTGGAGCTCACGAGCCATTTCTCTCTTCTCTTGTCGTACATCATACAAACTTCGCATAGATCTATGGCTAAGAGCATCAGCCACAACATTTACCTTTCCGGGGTGATATAGGATATCAACATCATAATCTTTTAGCAATTCCAACCATCGTCGTTCCCGCAAATTCAACTCTTTCTGCTTGAACATATACTGAAGGCTCTTATGATCTGTATAAATATCCACATGGACACCATATAAATAATGTCTCCACATCTTTAGTGCATGAATCACTGCAGCCAATTCTAGATCATGGGTGGGGTAATTTTTCTCATGTTTCCGTAATTGCCTTGAAGCATACGCAATCACTTTACCACGTTGCATCAACACACAACCTAGCCCAATGCCTGAAGCATCGCAATAAACAACATATCCTTCCAATCCCTCTGGAAGTGTCAGGACTGGGGCAGAAGTCAACCTATCTTTCAGCTCTTGGAAACTATGTTCACAAGCATCTGTCCATTGAAACCTGGTCGATTTTTGGGTCAGCTTTGTGAGTGGTGCAAAAATGGAAGAAAAACCTTCAACGAATCTCCTGTAATAACCTGCTAAGCCCAGAAAGCTACGAACCTCCGTAGGAGTCGTGGGCCTTGGCCAAGTATTCACGGCCTCAATCTTTTGGCTATCTATGCGAATACCATCGGCTGCAACAATGTGCCCCAAAAATGTCACGGAGTTCAACCAAAACACACACTTAGAAATTTTACAAACAACTCTCGAGTTTGAAGAACTCTAAGGGCACGTAAATGATCCGCATGTTTTGCCTCTGATCTAGAATACACCAAGATATCGTCGATGAATACAATCACAAATAGATCTAAGAAGGGCCTGAACACATTGTTCATCAAATCCATAAATATTGTCAGTGCATTAGTTAGCCCAAATGACATTACCCAGAACTCAAAATGGCCATATCTTTTTCTGAAGGCTTTCTTAGGGATATCTTTCTCCCTAACTCTCACTTGATGATACTTGGACCTCAAATCTATCTTTGAAAACCATTTGGCACCTTGTAATTGATCAAGTAAGTCATGAATCCTCGGAAGAGGATATGTGTTCTTAATCGTCACCTTATTCAATTGCCGATAGTCAATACACATTCTCAAGGAGCCATATTTCTTTCGGAAAAACAATATTGGTGCTCCCCACGGGGATGAACCAGGCCCAATAAAGCCTTTCTCAAGCAAGTCTTTCAATTGCTCCTTCAACTCATTCAATTCTGCGGGAGCCATTCTATAAGGAGGAATAGATATAAGCTTAGTGTCTGGCAACACATCAATAGCAAAATAAATCTCCCACTAGAGAGTAAGGCCTGGAAGCTCTTCCGGAAACACATCTAGAAACTCATTTACTACCGGAACTGACTGAAGAGTCGGCGGTTCAGCTTTTACATCTTGAATCCGAACTAGATGATAAATGCATCCTTTCGTGACCATTTTCCTTGCCTTTAGATAGGAAATAAACCTACCTTTTGGTGACGCGGTATTCCCTTTCCATTCTAAAACTGGGTCTCCCGGAAATTAGAAACAAACCATTTTCATTCTACAATTATTATTGGCATAGTAAGAAGCCAACCAATCCATGCCCATAATAACATCAAAATATACCATTTTTAACTCGTGCAAGTCAATCATAGTACGACGGTCATAAACCACAACTATACAGTTTATATATACTCGGCTAGCTATTACCGATTCACCAACGGGTGTAAACACCTCAAAAGGTTTGATCGACTCCGGTTCGACTCTAAACCGACCTGCAATATACGGAGTAACATATGAAAATGTGGAGCCTCGATCTATCAAAGCATATACATAATGAGAAAATACCGATAATATACCTGTGACCACATCAGGAGAAGACTCAAGATCTTGGCGTCCAGCCAAAGCATAAATACGATGCTGAGGACTGCTAGAACTGGGGACTCTCCCTCTGCCTCTAGCATGGCCGACTGGAGCATGTGAACCTGGCCCCATAGGGCGTACAGATGATGAAGATCCGGCTACCGACCCTGAAGGCTGGGTCCTACCTCTACCACCAACTGAGGGGCAATCATGCATAATATATAGCTGGGCCGACCACATGAATAGCAAACCTCTGAACCTGATCGGTACTGACCCCAATGTAACTTCCCATACTAGGAATATCGTGGGACGGGTGGCCTCGCCTTACCCGAATCACCTTTGAACTGAGATCCCGAAAAACTCTGACTCTGCCCGGAATGAGTGGGTCTATCAAATCTCTAGCCTGAAAATCGTGGAGGCGCACTAGTCATAGAATGACCTGAATGCCTAGAAAACTACTGTCTGTGCCCGCCTCTATACTCACTCATCGGAACCGAAGATCTTGCCCTCTTGTTATGTCCCCTTTCATGCTCACGCTCACTTATTTGTAGTGGTAGGCTTTGTTCTAAATTTTGAGCATGGCCCTGAATGCGTGAAATATCCATATTGTCCTGAAGGGATGCAGTCAAGCACCTATCCATCAAATGTGGCCCTAGGACTTTCACAAATCGGTGCACTCGGTCACCCATATCCGCTACCATGGCCGAAGCATACCTAGCCAAAGAATTGAAGCGGAGACTGTACTCTAAAGCACTCATGCTACCTTGCCTCAAATTTAAGAATTTATTGGCTCTAGCTCGCTGAACTTCTGGAGGAAAATAATGTCGGAGGAAAGCATCAAAAAATTCTTGCCATACCGGGGGAGTCGCATTGGCTTCCCATGAAGCCATCCAAACTAAGTACTAATGAACTGCAACATCCGTCAATCTATAAGACGCCAATTCCATCAATCCGGTGTTCGAAGCATGCATCAAGCGAAGCGTCTTCAACATTCCATCAATAAAATTCTGAGGGTCCTCATCCGACTTTGATCCAAAGAATTCTGGAGGGTTCAAGCTAATGAAGTCACGGGCCCTTGCACTAATAGCCCTATCACCTTGCCCTGTACTTTGCCGCTGAGTCTGGGCAGCAACCAATTGAGTAAGCAAATGAATGGCCTCTTTTACATCATGGCCTGAAGCATCCGGTGGAGGAGCCGGAGGTGCTGGAGCTGGGGCTGAGGCTCCCTCACGCTCCTCAAAAATAGGGACTGACCGGGAGGACTGAGATTGAGCCGCATTCTGGGACTCACTTTCTTCTACAACTGTTGGCGGTGCTCTTTCAGCCTGCTTTTCTACTACTGTCTTGCCTTTTTGAGCTGCCATAGCCTTTCTCTTTACAGGCATCTCTGAAATATATAACACATGAAATGGTTAAGGAAAAGAAGTTTTTCTATCATAGCTCTATCCCACGATCTTATTAAGAAGGAAGGTCATTCATTCCTAAATTGCCCGCAGCCTCTTGTTTATAAGTGTGGCACGCAACACACCCATAACAAAGACTCTGCTGGACACGGCTCGTAGACACACCCGAGGACAGAACGACTCTGATACCACTTTTTTCACGACCCAACCGGAGGGCCGCGACGGGCACCAGGTGCTAGCCCACCCGGGCACCTCTTAACATACCTTTACATTTACATCTAGGTGAGCCACCTATTAAATCTTACATTCTATCCATCAATAATACTACTCCAATTGGACAATCAATACATTTATATCTGCATTAGCAACCATGCCCATATCAATGTACATAAGCCGACGAGGCTAACAAAATGATATCCAAAACATAGGCCGATAAGGCCAAACATATCTAACCTTATACACATGTCTACGAGCCTCTGAGGAGAGTATGTTATATCATATAGGCGGGACAGGACCCCGCTATGCCCATAAATATGTGCACAAAATAATCAATACCAAAAACTATAGCTCCGAATGAAATGGAGCTCCGCTATGCAGTCCCTGAGAAATATAGCTATGGATCAAGCCTGTCTCCCTGGCCACCTGCGGGCATGACGCAGCATCCACAAACAAAAGGACGTCAGTACGAAGAATCTACTGAGTATGTAAAGCATGATCAATATCAACATAGAAGCATAATAAACAACATAAGAAAAAGCATAAGATGGGAGATAGTAGTATCATCGTCATGAGCACTTACTTGCTTTTCATAGGGACTTTCCATTTCTAATGTAAGGCTGTATACATACATCCGTATTCATATCCGTACTCCGATCCGTACTCATTTACATTTCGTATCTACTATCGTATTCATATATATATTCTTATTCGTATTCGTATCATGTTCGTATTCATACTCATATCAAATCCATATCATATACATATCCATATCATATACATATCATTTACATAGCAGGCCCGACCACGAAGGTTCGGTGTTTCACGTACCCGACCATGGTTAGGATCGGTTATCATACATACCTGGCCAACCAAGGCTCAGTGTTACACATACCTTGCCCTACCAAGGCTCAGCATTATCCGTACCTAACTGCAGTGGTGCGCGCGCATCGTCATTCTATATATTCTACCCGGCCATATAAGCTCGGGGTTTCATAATAGCCATACATAGGCACACATACATATAAGCTCATAGGCATCTTTAGCGTTATCACTATTATCATCGTCATCATTATCGTTATCGCTATTATCGTCGTCATCATTATCATCATCACCATTATCGTCGTCACCATTACATCTATCCTTATAGGATTTTTTGTCGTATGAGAAATTTAGTACAATCGTAAGACATATCAAGAATTATAAGCTTTGTAGCTTTTTGAAGATAGAATCATTTGGAGAGCATCATAGGCTCATAGAAGAATAGATATTTGGCCAAAGAACCATGCCTTATGAAAGAAGGGTTAGCCTTACATACCTTTCCGTTCAACTGTTCTACACTTGCACGTTCTCCTTCAATGCTCACGTTTCTACCTTCATTAGAGTTATACTTTCATTAAAAAATCGATAGCTAGTATACACGACTAACACTAGAGAAAATTGGACAGTATCTCCTTTACTTATACAAATTCCTCCATATCATATATCAACTCCCAAACGTCAATAATACATTCACAATATCATAACAATAGTCTTTATTCATCCACATTATCCATATCTCTCAATTCACGTCCAATTATCCATATCCATTGTCATAACACACAATTACATTCATTCATATAAAATGTCTATCCGATATTCTTAACATCATTTATAACATAACCATATCACAACACATCAAGAATCATGACTCAATTCAAGCTATTACTCACAATGATACCATTTCCATATTCATGACCCATTTTTCTATATCCTTCTACAATCCAAGTGTTTCAACTTTCAAATACCTTAAAAAACATGTCAATACCATAAATCTTACCTTAGATGATGTAGGGATGAACCTTGGGTGAAAACACCTCACTTGAGGAAAACCCTAGTTTCACCTTCACTTGGATTCCTTGCCTTGGATGAACTTTAATGGGTTTCTTACACTTGATTCACGTAGTTTGATGTTTTTTATCACTAATATATCTTGAATTCTTGTGGGAGAAGTGTAGAGAGATGTTTTAGAGAGAAGGGGTGTGAAAGGGAAATGAAATAAAATTAAACTTGGTCCGTTATTAATACACCAAATCTGTCCCGACCAGTTTCTACGGACCAACATACGGTCCGTATATTTTATGCGGCCAGTATGTTTGGTCGTATAATCCTCAATTTCGCGAAGTTCGTTTTCGTCGACTCGTTTGATCTCCAATCCTTATGGAACCTTCTTATCACTTTTTTATCACCTCATTAACAATCTAAGGGGCATTACAACTCTTCTCCAAAGAATTATTAAATCCTCGTTAACTTGTTACTCGTAATTCCTTTTCGATACCTATCGTATGCCTTGCCTTCTCTTGGCAAACTTTCTTCCCCTATCTCGAACGTCTTTGAAATCTTAATTAGGGTCATCAAATGTCATTCCTTACTTATTGAAATATTGTATACTCGTGTATGTATAGGGGAGATGCTGCCCAAATTTTTGTAGAAAAGTATGAGTTAAGGTTCAAGTTCTAAAGGCTTGAAATTGCTAATTGGTAAACTTGACCATTTCTAGATTTTGGACGAAATTGAAGTCGACGCCAAGCGAGCGTAAGGCGCTATCGAGGTATGTGAAGCATTTCCCTTTGTTCCTAGGTATGTTCTGGATGTGATAGGCTCGGCCGCGAGCCTTAAGTACGACTCCGTTCCCCGGAATTCGAGACGGAAAACCGCTCCAATTCCTTCAATTCAATTGAAGCTATTTTCTTACAAATTGCCTTTAAAGTGAGTTTTTGTACAAAATTTCCCTAAATGGAGTCGGAACACTTCCAAACGATTATGGATGACCTCATAAGGTCTATTATCAATAATTTACATATGTTGCCTCGGGTTGGTCCGAGGCGGGCCCGCAAGGCCCGATATCTTCTGTAATACTTTAAATACTTCCGTTTTGTCCGATTTTCTCAGAAACCATCTGAACTATTATTTTGATCATGATACAACTATTTTTATGAAATTCTTACAAAATGATTTCTGAACATCTGAGAATCTGATTCTGATAATAATCTGTCGTGCCTTCCCAAGTAGAATATAGGCGCGTACTATGCATACTATCCGTATGCTCTGATTTTGACTCGCCGTTTGGCACCCTTCAGTCTGATTGAGTCTGTATGTGAGTCTGTATGTATATGGTTTCTCATGGATCTGTTCGTGGCTGTCTCAATGCATCCCTTCACTGTGTCCCGGGCCAGGTTCTGTTATCGTGCATATTCCTCTGCATTGTTCACCGCGTCCCTCGGTGTGCGGGCCGGGATCTGTTATATCTGTATGATTATGATATATTGATCTGTGTATGGGGATGGCGGCCAGGATGGCATCTGATATGATCTGATCTGATCTGATTCTGTCTGTCCACCGCGTCCCGTACTAAGAGGGCCGGGTTCTGTTTACCGCGCCCCCAGACAGGGCCGGGATCTGTATGCATGTGCCATCAGTGTTTATATAAGCACGTGCCTCCGTATGATTCTGTATGATTTAGTATGACTCTGCACTACTCTGCATGCATAATTCTGTCTGGTATACTTCTGTCTGTCCGCCTGAATTTCGACTATGTCTGTATGTCCGTATGGATTCTGGTTCTATACGTCTGTATGGGTTCCGATTCTGTACGTCTGTATGAATACTGATTCTGCTCATCTGTCCGGATTATGATTCCGTCTGTCTGTCTGAACCATGATTCTGTTTATCTGTATGGACCACGATTCTGTATGTCGGTCTGCATCATGACTCTGTCCGTCCGCCTGATGTATGGTTATGTCCGTTATATTTCTGTGACTCCGGTTCGGACTATGATTGTATCTGTTATGTTTCTGCTTTACATACTCGGTACATTTTTCGTACTGACCCCCGTTCTTCGGGGGCTGCGCTACATGCCCGCAGGTACAGACGCACCAGGTGATACGCCGCTAGCGTAGGGTTCTGATTCAGCTGTTTGAAGAGCTCCTTTGATCCGGAGCATACACTTTTGGTATATATCTTCTGTTTTCCGTATGTTCTGCATGTATGGAAATTCTGGGTACGACGGGGCCCTGTCCCGTCATATGATTCTGTATGTCTGTAGAGGCATGTAGATAGATGTGTGGGTTACGGGTTTCGTCTGTATGTTAGCCTTATCGGCTTATCTGTAAAAGTCTGCATGTTCAGGTATATATATATATATGCTTGCGCGCGTGCCGTATCTGTATCGGCCTACTTCTGTAATATCCGTTTGAAAAAAAAAATCTGTACGATGCGAAATTCGGTCAGGTAGGTATGTCCGGGTACCCAGCTAGGGTGCCAGTCGCGGCCCACGGGGTTGGGTCGTGACAAGGACTCCTACTCAACTGTTTTGGAGAGCTCCGTTGTTCCGGAGTCTAGACTTTTGGTACAGATCCTATTATATATATATATATATATATATATATATATATATATATGTATATGTTATCCAGGGGTACGACGGGGCCCTGTCCCGTCATATGTCGCTATTCGTACTCTTAGAGGTCTATAGACATATGTGTGGGTTGTGTATAAGTTCTGTTCAGCTGTGTCTATACGATATGCTATGATATGATGTCCGTCTGTGGTGGCAGCCTTGCCGGCTTGCATATGATGTGATATTGATGTGTAGTGGCAGCCTTGTCGGCTTGCGTATCATTTTATGATTTGATCAGTTGTGACTCCTCAGGAGACAATTTATCTAAATATACATATATGATGACGCTATGAACTTTCGGAGGACGAACCTGGCTCTGATACCACTTTTGTCGGTGTGTTGTGTACCACATCTATAAACAGGAAGCTACAGGACATTTAGGATGTTACCTTTCTTTCATATCTAAGATCGTGCGATAGAGCCCAGCTATAGGTAATGAAATTCCTTATACTAACTTTTGATTTCTGCTGAAGAACGACATTGACAGAAGAAAGCGACCGATGATATTGGTAGTTACCAAATACACAGGTAAGTTATGGTGCGAAAGAGACGTGTTGGATAAGGTAAGAATATTGAAACATGATTGAAATTTAAAGTTGGAGGATGAAAAAGAATGTAGATAGGAAGGTATAACAGGACAGATCGTTAAAGGATCAAGTACGTTTTGAGGTTCGATATGCGAGGTAAGTTCCGACACCTTTATACTTTTTACTGGAAATTGAGAGTCCTAAGTGGCTATGATATGATATGATATATACGTATATGTGTTGGCCCTGTGATGCATTGTTGGTATTTCCTGCGTGCAGGTGTTGGGATAGTAAGAAGTACAGAGGAAACTCTGCCCAAATTTTCCCAGGAATAGGAAAAAAAAAAGAATGAGATATAGGTTCATAATATGTCTTGAAAGTCGACACCAATAGAGTAAATTTATTATGTTGGATCAAAGCTTGAAGAGATACCCTCCATGTCATTCGTAAGGGGCACCATTCTTACTTGGGAAATTTTATTTCAAAAAAGAATATATGAGCAGCAAAGTTTGGAATTCATTTGGACGGACCAGAATACTGTCCAACAACATTTTTGCCTTAGAAGAAGCTTATGTTGAAGGGCAAAAACGTCTGGTATTTAAGTTTCACTTCTATTGAAAAGTACAAAGCATACAGCAAGTAGTTTGTGAACTAGATTATTCGTTCACGACTCAAGAATAAACCTGGAGGTAAACCATGTGAATCAAGCACTACAAGTCCTGTGGTGCTTGTCGGATTTTAGTTTTCTTCTACTGGTGGTTAGAGAATGCTTCATAGTGACATTTTATTAGTTCTCAATCAACTAGTTGGAGATGGAATTTGTGGAAGGAAAACTTAAACTTGTGGGCTGTCTAGGATCATGTACTTCATATGTTGTTGATGAAATGCTAGGATGATTCGGAATGATTTAGAAAAAGGTGGCAACTCGTAACAGTACATTTTATTGGGGTATCGAGTGAACCGATAAGTAGGGATAGATTACAACGAGTTTACAGTTAAACGAAGTAGTAGTATGATTGAGATAAAGGTACGGACGAGGAAGAGTTATGACAAGTTATGAAGGTATTGATAAGACCAACTTATGAGATATTAAGGATAAGATTGATCAAAAAGGGCGAAGGGTTAAGTACGCCTATTCCACAGAGTGTAATTAAAACATAGTAAGAATCGTGAATAAGATTAAGAAGTGTTACATTATAGGTTAGATTACGAACAAGGATTGCTATAGCAATGAGTAAAGCCAAGCAAGGGTATCGGAGTACAAAAATGTTACCCTATGGGAAATTTCGTTTTACCTGTAGAACTTGCGAAGGGTTCACAGGTTACTAGAGTCATGCGATACTCCAGGGATATTAAAGTCCAATGAACCGACAAGGGACGTTTGCGCATTATTAAAATCATATTTAAAGATTGAGAGGTAAGATAAACGAAACGATACCTCAAGGGAATAACTATAGGAGAAGAAGAAGCCAAGTTAAAACCAAGCGCTCAAGGAAGAAAGTAAGATTTCAACGAAAGAGCTCGCGATACAACTGACAACGGACTGCAAAGTAAGCGGAGAGTAAAGGCAATGACGTGGAATTATTACCCCGGAAAGCAATAGAAAGAGAAGATATTACAGGAATGACTATGTAGAGGCCTGGAATGCGCTATAATGAATTAGAGCGAACCGACAAACGGAAGAGGTATGTGAATGGTATAATTAATTAAGAGGACACTAGAGAAAGTATTGGGAATTTAGAATCAGTTTAACATTCGAGGATGAATGTTCTAAATGGGGGAAGGATGTTATACGTCGAACTATTCACAAGCAAGTCGAGTCGAGTTAAAGGCAAAATCGCTTTCGGACAAAAAGTAGAAACCTTTAATTTTCAAATTTGAATTAAAACATAAATTGTTTATAAATTCTATTTAGTGAAATTATTATTGGAGATTAGGGATTAATTAACTATGATTAGATTATTAAGTAGGAATTAGCGATTAATTAAATTAATTGATTTAATTTTTAAATTGTGGGCCCCATCCGTTTTAATTAAAAAAAAGAGAAAAAAAAAACAAAACAAAACAAACAAATCAGCAAAATAATGTTGGATGAGTCATTAGAGGAGGTTTCACGTGTCCATTAGAGGACAACCATATATAAGATATGGTTTGTTCACAAAGTGAGCAATTGAATTCATTTCCAAAAAGGTTTCTCAAAAAAAAAAACAAAGGGAGCATTTCCATGGCTGGTCTCGGCTAGCCATGGTTGAAGGGTAAAAATTATTTTTGTTGCTTAATCAATCAAGTTCTAAGTGCAATACAAATTCAAGGAGGTGATAGCAACATTAGATATTGAATCGGGGAAGAAGAAATTGCGAAATTGGAGCAATTAAGAGTAGAAATTCCTCCGAAAAAATTAAGGTAAGATTTTCCTATTTTATGGTGTAGTTGTGATATTAATGTTGTAATGAAATTATTAAAATTGAATTGGAAGAAATCGGAAGTAAGAAAAATACATGGAATTGTTATTATATAAAATCGTGGGTTGAAATAGATATAGAATTGTTATGGGCTGAGTTGTGAGAATTTTATGTGTATATATCTATTGTTGGTATTTCTGTGTTGATAGGAGAATAATTGGAAATTCGGGTTAGGCGAATATATAGGGGAAATGCTGCCTGATTTTCGTTAAGCCCTTAACTAATAGAAAGTCCTAAACGAGAATGTATAAGTTAAAGAACAAGTTCTGTAAAGCGATGGGCTACGGATTTACGAACTAGAAAGTATAGTTAGTGACGATAACATTACTTTTATGTTAAATAGGCTAAAAGAGCGACAAAGCGAACGAGTTTGCGAATAGTCGTTAAACAGGTATGTAAAGCTGTCCCTTCTTTCTTTTGGCATGTCTTAGATTTAAGTGATGAATGATATGAACTTTGGGGTAATACTATTCGTAAGTCTTGAGTGCGTTTCGTGATTCTTATTCACTTCTTGATGTTAGAACTCTTAAGTTATTGAGCTCCCCTCTTCAGTTTCCTATACGATGGATAATAGTCGATATATATAAGCTCCTATTCTGTTCCGAAGGGAACACCCATAAGGTGCCAGTTGAGTTGTGTATATGGTGTTACTAATGATTTCGAGGAAATTATTTTTATACTAAAGGAAACATAAAGTTTGATTTTCAAAACCACTCCGAAGGAGATGCGAGATTTTACTATTTCATTTCATTTACGATTTTTGTTTACATTCCATAGCATAATCTCTTTGTATGGGTATTGTGGATTAAGTTATGTTGACATGGTTGTGATATTAAGCTGGAAACGGCTACCCGTAGGGGCCATCATTATTAAGACGGAAGCGACTGCCCGAAGGGGCCATCATTATTAAACCGGAAGCGGTTGCCCGAAGGGGCCATCATTATTAAGCCAGAAGCGGCTACCCAAAGGGGCCATTATTATTAAGCCGGAAGCGGCTGCCCAAAGGGGCCATCATTATTATGCCGGAAGCGGCCGTCCGAAGGGACTATTGTGTTATTATGCCGGAAGTGGCCGTCCGAAGGGACTATTGTGTTATTAGTCGGAAGCGGCAACGAGTAGGATATTCTATATTTATATTGTGTATGCTAGAATTTGTGCAAAAGGGCCACATGATATGGTTCAAAATGCTGTTCCAGGTTACTCCCGGGTTGCTTTCTAAACATGTTTACTGTTGTGTTTTCCTTGTTTTATGATTCAGTACTACTTTACATATTCAGTACATATTCCGTACTGACCCCTTTTCTTCGGGGGGCTGCGTTTCATGCCCACAGGTACAGATATTCGATTTGGTGAAGCTTCAACATAGGACTCCTACTCAACTGTTTTGGAGAGCTCTGTTGTTCCGGAGTCTAGACTTTTGGTACAGATCCTATGATATATATATATATATGTTATCCGGGGGTACGACGGGGCCCTGTCCCGTCGTATGTCGCTATTCGTACTCTTAGAGGTCTGTAGACATATGTGTGGGTTGTGTATAAGTTCTGTTTAGCTGTGTCTATACGATGTGCTGTGATATGATGTCCGTCTGTGGTGGCAGCCTTGCCGGCTTGCATATGATGTGATATTGATGTGTAGTGGCAGCCTTGTCGGCTTGCGTATCATTTTATGATTTGATCAGTTGTGACTCCTCAGGAGACAATTTATCTGAATATACATATATGATGACGCTATGAACTTTCGGAGTTCTTTTGTAAAGTTCCATATTGTTCGTCGGTTTAGTTTGACTATATCTGATAGGTATGTATACGGGTGTCCAGGTCGGGCACCAGTCACGGCCTACGGGGTTGGGTCGTGACACCCCAACCCAATCACGGGGCGATGAGAAGTCTCGATATATAGCACAAAATCTTATCTGATGGTTGGTACTCGAGTAATATAATTAATGTAGCAATTTTTCCGAAGCCACATTCCAATCAGTAATTAGCTAGTGCTTATAATCGTTTCAAATTCTCCATTCGGTAGCATTTATATTCTGATGATAAGGGTTCCAAGCTTTCTTATAACACTATCTTTATCCCAACGGATATCACCTGTTTCTTTTAATAAATTCGCAATACATCAGTTGTTTCGCAAATCTACAATCCTTGTCCTTTAAGGATTTCACTATTTTCCGAGGTGGAGTCACATACACGCAGTACTCATTTATGCCTCATGCTCTTTCATTCTTATTGTATACCCAACGCTAACTTCTAAATTACTCAAAATCATATCAAATTCGTCTTAATAGTGGTCTTGTCTTATCATCTTTTCGTCGCACTACATCTTTAAGTCCATAGCTATATGTTTTCCTATTTTATTTCATACTCGTACTCAATTATTTACGTCTGTCTTGAGTGCTTCCTTTAGTATTCCTTTCATTTCTCCAGTCTATGTCAATATTTTATATTATGCACAAGCAAGCTCATGCTACTCCTGTATCCTTCGGAAAGCACTACTTCTTCAAAACCCCTTTCTCATTTTCGAAACATATTCTGTTCATCTCTATTTGTTCTTATCATACCAGTCATTTCTGGCATTCATTCTGTCCCGTTGCTCATCTTTCTTTGGTTCGGTCTTTCACAATTTTGTCGCTTATATTACTCATTTTCTCAGTTATACTCGTCATAACACATTGCTACACTGTAATCCCACTCGCTTTCTTCTTATTTCCTTCTTTCAATTAATTCCTTCTTCTCTTGTGCTCACTTTCATTTTCGTTATCACGTGATCTTTATTCTGAACTTTTCCTTGTAGAAGAACTTTGTAAGTCTTTCTTATTCACTCTATAGCTCGCCTTAATACTTTAATCACATAGATCACGTCATATCGTTTAGTTACATTCTTGCAAGGCTTTACTCATTTCTATAACAATCCTTGTGGTATTCACATTACATCCTATTCGTAATCCATCCTATAACGTAACACTTCTTAACCTTATTCACGATTCTTACTATGTTTTAATTACACTCTGTGGACTAGGCGTACTTAACCCTTCACCCTTTCTGATTAATCTTATCCTTAATATCTCACAAGCTGTCTTATCAATACCTTCATAATTTGTCATAATTCTTCCTCCTCCGTATCTTTATCTCAATCATACTACTACTCCTTTTAACTGTAAACTCGTCGTAATTTATCCCTACTTGTCGGTTCACTCGATATCTCAATAAGATGCTTTGTTAAGACTTGCTACCTTTTCCTAAATCATTCCTTAGTATCACAAGCCTTTCCAAATAATCTTAGCATTTCACCGACAACATATGAAATACATGTTCCTAGACAGCCCACAAGTTTGAGTTTTCCTTCGACAAATTCCATCCCCAATTAGTTGATTACAAACTAATAAACTCAAAGAACACAAAAGCACTCCCACTCCAAGGCTACGTCACCATGAAGCGTCCTCCGAAACTACACAAGAAGAACTAGAATCCGTCAAGCAGCGCGAGACTTCTATCGCCTAATTCACATAGTTTACCCTCAGAATTCTTTAGTCATGAACGAACTATTTAGTTTACAAACTACTTGCCGTATGCTTTGTACTCTTCCAATAAAGTGAAACTTAATTGCCGAACGTTTTTACCCTTCGACATAAGCTTTTTCTAAGGCAAAAATGTGGTTGGAAAGTATTCTGGTCCGTCCAAATGAATTCCGAATTTTGCTGCTCATATATGCTTTTTCGAGATAAAGTTTCCCATGTAAGAATGGTGCCCCTTACAGATGACATGGAGGGTATCTCTTAAAGCTTTAGTCCAACCTAATAAATTTTCTCCTGTCGGTATCGACTTTCATGACATATTATGAACTGATATCTCATTCTATTCTTTTTCCTATTTTTGGAAACATTTGGCAGAGTTTCCTCTGTACTTCTTACTATCCCAAAACCTGTACGCAGGAAATACCAACAATGCCTCACAGGACCAACATATATACGCATATATCATATCGTATCATAGCCACACAGGGCTCCCAATTTCCAGAAAAAAAAAGGTATAAAGGTGTCGAAACTTACCTCACATATCGCACCTCGAGACGTACCTGATCCTTCAACGATCTGTCCTGTTATACCTTCCTATCTACCTTCTCTTTCATTCTTCAACTTTACATTTCAATAATATTTCAATATTCTTACCTTATCCAACATGCCTCTTTTGCACCGTTACTTACCTGTGTACTTTATAGCTTCCAATATCGTCAGTCGCTTCCTTTTGTCGATGTCGTTCTTCAGCTGAAATCAAAGGTTAGTATAAGGAATTTCATTTCCTATGGCTGGGCTCTATCGCACGATCATAGATATGAAAGAAAGGTAACATCCTAAATGTCCTGCAGCTTCCTGTTTATAGATGTGGTGCACAACACACCGATAAACAAGACTCTACTAGACACGGTCTGTAGACACTACGAGGATGAACTGCTCTGATACCACTTTTATCACGACCCAACCCTGTGGGCCATGACTAGTGCCCGAACTGGACACCCGTATACGAACCTGCTACATATAATCAAACTGAATCTATGAATAATATGGAAACTTGCAAAAGAACTCCAACGGTTCATAACGTCGTCATATATGTATATTCAGAGATAAACTGTGTCCTGAGGAGTCACAACTGATCAAATAATAAAACAATACGCAAGACGACAAGGCTTCCACTACACATCAATATCATGTCATATGCTAGCCGACAAGGCTGCCGTTACAGACGAACATATACATAGCACAACGTATAGACATAGCTGAACAGAGCTTATACTCAACCCACACATATGTCTACAGACCTCTAAGAGTATCAACAGTAACATATGACGGGACAGGGCCCCGCCGTACCCCTGGATAAACATATACACACACACACACACACACACACACACACACACACACATATATATATATATATATCATGCGATCTGTATTAAAAGTCTAGTCTCCGAAACAACGGAGCTCTCCAAGACAGCTGAGTGGAAGTCCTATGCTGAAGGGTCACCAAACCGACTATCTGTACCTGCGGGCATGAAACGCAGCCCCCCGAGGAAAGGGGGTCAGTACGGAATATGTACTGAGTATATAAAGCATGAAATACAGTAAAAAGGATCGTAACTGAAATAGAGATTACCATAAACAAGTATGACTTTTTAAACATCAATACACTTGCCTTATGAAATGAAAATCATGCATATCAATATCATATATCATATATATAACGTGTCCCGGCCCTCTAGTGAGGGACTCGGTGAATAAGGTCGCCACATACCATCCTTGGCGCCATAATCACATCATCACACCATCACATCATCACATCATCATTTATATATAACGTGTCCCGACCCTCTAGTAAGGGACTCGGTGAACAATGCAGTGAAACTGTGCACGAAAACGTGTCCTGGCCCGGGACTCAGTGAAAGACTAAGGCACGCACGAGCAGAGTAGTGAGCAACTATATGAAATTTAAGCACAACCTTATCACAACACATCAAGAATCATGACTCAATTCAAGTTATCACTCAAAATGACACTATTCTCACTTTCATGACCCATTTTCTATATCCTTTTACAATCCAAGTGTTTCAACTTTCAAATGCCTTGAACAACATGGAAATACCATAAATATTACCTTAGATGGTGTAGGAATGAACCTTGGGTGGAAACTCCTCACTTGAGCAAAACCCTAGTTTCACCTTCACTTGGATTCCTTGGCTTGGATGAACTTTAATGTGCTTCTTACACTTGATTCACTTAGATTGATGTAGTTGATCACTAATATTTCTTGAATTATTATGGGAGAAATGTTCTAGAGAGAAGGGGAGTGAAAAGGGAAAATGAAATAAAATGAACTTGGTCCCTTATTAAATACACAAAAGTTGTCCCGACACAAACATACGGACCAACATACGGTCCGTATATTTTATACTGACCGCATGTCTAGACCGTATGTTAGGTCCAGTGAAGGTTTCCCATCTGGACTAAATATACGGCCTAACATACGGCCAGTATGTTGGGCCGTATAATGCCTAGCTGTTCCGATTTCGTTCTCGTCGACTCGTTTGATCTCCAATCCTTATGGGACCTTCCTAACACTTGTTTATCAGTTCATTAACAATCTAAGAGACGTTATAACTGTCACGACCCAACCCCGTGGGCCATGACAAGTGCCCGAACTGGACACCCGTATACGAACCTGCTACATATAATCCAACTGAATCTATGAATAATACGGAAACTTGCAAAAGAACTCCAACGGTTCATAACGTCGTCATATATGTATATTCAGAGATAAACTGTCTCCTGAGGAGTCACAACTAATCAAATAATAAAACGATACGCAAGCCGACCAGGCTGCCACTACACATAAATATCATGTCATATGCTAGCCGACAAGGCTGCCATTACAGACGAACTTATACATAGCACAACGTATAGACAGAGCTAAACAGAGCTTATACACAACCCACACATATGTCTACAGACCTCTAAAAGTATCAACAGTAACATATGACGGGACAGGGCCCCGCCGTACCCCTGGATAAACATACACACACACACACAGATATATATATATATATAAGTCCTATGTTGCAGGGTCACCAAACCGACTATCTGTACTTGCGGGCATGAAACGCAGCCCCCCGAGGAAAGGGGGTCAGTATGGAATATGTACTGAGTTTATAAAGCATGAAATACAGTAAAAAGGATCGTAACTGGAATAGAGATTACCATAAACAAGTATGACTTTTTACACATCAATACACTTGCCTTATGAAATGAAAATCATGCATATCAATATCATATATCATATATATAACGTGTCCCGGCCCTCTAGTGAGGGACTCGGTGAATAAGGTCGCCACATACCATCCTTGACGCCATAATCACATCATCACAACATCACACCATCACATCATCACACAACCTTATATATATATATATGTATATATATAACGTGTCCCGGCCCTCTAGTGAGGGACTCGGTGAACAATGCAGTGAAACTATGCACGAAAACGTGTCCTGGCCCCGGACTCAGTGAAAGACATATTGAGGCACGCACGAGCAGAGTAGTGAGCAACTATATGCAATTTAAATCATATTTGAGACTCACTGGAATAATTAAAACGAACCATCATTTGCAAATCAAGACAATAGTCATAGCAAATACTTTTCGAATGTCACCGTTAATTATATCAAAATAGAACTCTGGAACCATATGTACGTATCAAAACATAATAAAGTAAGTTCTGGGAATCAAGAACATTAGCCATCCTAGTGGCTCTAAGAATAGGAATTTCCTTGGAACCATATACACAATGTCTGTTCGTTTCATAAAGATCATGCCAAAAAGAAAGAAGGGTTAACTTTACATACCTGTTAACGATTAATCGTAATCTCGTTCGCTTCGTTGCTCCTTTAGCCTATTTAATATAAAAGTAACGCTATTGTTAGTAACTATACTTTCTAGTTCGTAAACTCATAGCCCATCGCTTATAGAACTTATTCTTTAACTCATACTTTCTCGTTTAGGGTTTCCATTAGTTAAGGACTTAATGGAAATCGGGCAGCATTTCCCCTATATATTCAACCAACCCCTAGAATTTTAACTCGGCCAAATCCTCAACAACAACACCAACAACCTTATAATTAAGTCATTTCTTAAGGGTCCCCATCATTAACAACTCAAGAATGTGATCAAAACAGCCCCTATATACACAATATACCATTATGCCGTATAACTTCTCCTTCTTCATAAACATGTAAAACATCAATCGAAATCACAACAACAATATAATAAAATATGTTCCAAATATTATAGCCATAAATAGCTCAAGAACATCTTCAAAACAGTCCACAAACAGCCCATGAGCCAACAACAACATCATATACGATTTACGGTATATTTTTCATATTTCTCGTCCCATGATTTAGCCATGACTTCAACGAATTTAAATATACTTAGAAGAGAATAATTCTTACCTTATGTGCCAATAACCATTCTTCTTCCACCTTACTACACTTTGAATAAATCCCGAACTCAATAACGCGACAAAACAAACGACGAGATCGAAGCGGTGTGCGAAACTCGTAACCCAATTTAGTAACGTTGCTGCCCAAATTTCCAGCAATGGAGATATTAAGTATAGTTGTTTTTCAAGTTATAAGAACTTAATTAAGCTAAAATGGAACTTCACACCACTGGTATGCGTTTTGACAAAATGAAATATTTACAAAGTTAATTAAAACATGTAGAGTATTCTTTGTCTATGAATTGTAAGGACACGGCTCCAAATTGGCCACAACTACATACATACACGTACACACTAATGTATATGCTGGCTTCTTATAAAAGTTACACGTGGAGATTTCATGATGGATGTTATCCACTAATTAGTTATTTAGTCTCCCACTAAAATCCAATATTTAATCCGTACTCACATAATTAATTTCCTGATCACGGTTTACTTAAATAGTAATCATTTTTAATACACTACATATTCATTGTCATGATCATGTGACATAGCAGTAGTCCATAGCCCTTTTTGGTACACATAAAATATTATTTCCAATCACCGTCATTCCAGTTTTCGAGTCCTAAATAATTTTGGGACGTCATTCCTTTCACACATTGATCTCTTGATTCCCATACTTGAATATGACAAAATCCTCGAGACTCGGATAAATTTGCTTACATAGGACGGTCAAATTTCCTGGTCCATTATACTGGATATTTTAGCTTGGACCGTATTCCATTCAAATAGATTTCGAATCTCGACAAATCTTATTTTCTTTGGTTTGTTTAACTTCTAATCCTTACGATACATCTGTACCATCACTTTAACCACCTATAAGCTTGGGGGATAATCTCGTTTCCGTTATTAGCATTATTTATCGTGCACGCTTTCCAACGCATAAAAATACGGGATGTAACAATAACTCTTCTCCAAAGCATCATAAAATCATTATTAACTCGCTACTCGTAAATCCTTTCTGATACATAATGTATGCCTTGCCTTCCTTGACAACTTTCTACTCTTACTTCGAATGTCTTTGAAATCTCATTTAGAATCATCAAATGCTATTTCTTACCTATTGAAACATCATGTACTTTGTTCCCCTCATTAGTCTATACACTGTGCATCAACGAAAATTTTCTGAGGTGTAACAGGAGAGGTGTGGCCGGCACCCGGTGCCATACTCGGCCCGAGCGAACTACTCTATATACTGTGACTTAGAGGAGTAACCCTCAATGTAGGCCGACGAGGCCTACTTCAAACAGACAATACCAACCAAGGCCGACAAGGCCGCATTCTGAAATATCTATAAACAATAGGTATCATATCTATAGGGCACACACACCCAAAATATATATACAATTGTGCAGGTGAACGAGGCCGCCATAAGTGTCTACAACTAACTATACGAAAATAGACATAAACAATAGGGCCAGCAATGCCACAATAATGACATATAACATACATAACTCATCCACAAGTCTCTAAAGAGTAAACAACTGTATCATGGTCGGGACAGGGCCCCGGCCCACCTATCATGTCTATAAACACAGAAGAGGGACTCCAAATCTAGACCTGGCAACTCCAAAGGAGTAGAGCTCACCAATCTGCTGATGTCTAGTCCCGTCTGTTATATCCCGCATTTTGTACATTCGGATAATTCAAGATAATTGCCGGAAGTTAAGAGCAAGGCTATATTTTGATCTTGTTTAGCACACAAGTTGTTTATGAAAGTTATTGATGTGAAAATATTAAGAAAGGCTAGGGGTAAAAAGGGAAATTCACAAGGTGGTTCATGGTAATATTGAGGAAGGCTAAGGACAAATTTGAAATTAGGAAAAAATTAATTTTTCATGAATTCCAAAAAAAAAAAAAAAAAGATAGTCTTGAATAAAAAGGCCAAGTGGGCCGTCCAAGTTGGGTGGGCCAAAGCCCACATGGGAGTTTAATATAAGTGAATAAAGATGACCCATTTTCTCATTTTTCATCTTCATCCTTAGAGAGAATTCAAGAAGCTTGGAGAAGACAAAACCAAAGGGCCATTCGGCCATGCTTAATTAAACAAGAACCTCGGAAAACAATTGATCAAAAAAAATTATTTTCTTCTAGCTAAACAACCAATTGGAAGGTCCCTAGCAAAGTGAAGTAGTCATTGGAGCAAGTAAAACATCTATTCTTGCAAGCTACAAATCCTAGCCAAGTGAGAAGTTAAGGAAAAAAAGTAAGGTTTAATCCTCTTTCCATGTGTTATGGATGGTTTGTACATGCTGTAGTATGTAGAAATGGATGGAATTTATGAAAATATGGATGTGGTATTGTGGCCGTGCATGTCTAGATGTTGTGTAGAAGTGACGAATTAATTTTTACTTAGTATTTTGGTTGTTGTTGTCATGAATTCTATGATAGAAATGAGAGTAAAATGATTCAAGTTGAAGTTGAAATTGTTATGGGCTGTTTAGAAGCCAATGTGATTTGGATGTAGCTTCTTGTATTTATGGAAAATAATGTTGTTAGTGTGTGAATTGTTGGTGTAGTTCATGAATTTGAAAGAAGGAAATGTGTTGTTATTGTTCTTGTTGCATTTGGAAGGTTTCGGGTGGAGTGGCATATTGGTTAGATTATTTTGAATATTGTGCGGATTGTTTGAAGTGTTCTTGAATATTGTTTGAATGGTTTCGGATTAGTACTTGAATATGTGAGCAATTATGAATTGAACATAAATGAAACGCCGTCGAAGTTTGTAGAAAGCAGTTGCTAACGTTGGAATGCGTTTTGAATTGATTGTTGATATTGTTAGAATGACTGTTGGTATCGTTGTTGGTAATTTGGCCGAGTTGAATTCTCGGATTTGTTGTTGATGATTTGGCCGAGTTGGATTCTCGGGGTTAGTTGTATTTACAGGGGAAATGTGTCACGACCCGTCTAGGGGCCGTGACGAGTACCCGATACTTGTACCGAGCACCCCTTGTCTATCGTTTTACCTTTACCTCTTAGCAAGCCATGTAAACAGAGCCATTTTTTTTTGAACATTAACATTAGCGGCGTCATTCTGAACATAGACTAATAAACTTCGTTATCACTTATACATCAACATTAACATGCCAAAACACCATATATCTAACTGTACTTAACTGACTGTACATAACTGTCTACGAGCCTCTAGACGTAGTACACTTATACATAGAAAGGGCTGAGTACTGCCGTGCCCGAATATATATACACAAAATAGTACCAAGGAAGTGAGGCTCCGGAATAACTGGAGCACTGTCGACACTACTGGTAGAGCTTCTAAGTATCAAATCCGCCTGTCTGCTGACCTGCGTGGCATGAAACGCAGCGTCCACAAGAAGGGACGTCAGTACGAATAGTGTACCGAGTATGTAAGGCATGAATAGTAGCATACGGAAAGTATAAAACGGAAATAACGACATAAGAGAATAATAGCACATGTCCTGAGGTAGAAACATAACCTGTATATATATATACCCTTGGCAGGTGCTATGCGTACTTAGCTTTCCTTTAAGAATCTTTCCTTGTTCATATACATATACATATAAAATAGGACATCTCATATTGCCGAGGCGTCGGCAGCCGATCCATTTAACCATAAATATACACATCCCGCGTCCGGGCATCCCGCGTCCGGGACGATATCATATCATGTAATGCCAACTGATCAGGTGGATATGCGTTCATAACGCTCCGCCCTTACCTCCATTTTCCCCGTATACACATGCATATATCATGTACATATATCAGCGTCTATAGCACTCTAGCTCTTTTATCATATACATATACGCGTGTCATGTAGGTACATCAGCGTCTATAGTGCTCTAGCTCTTTCTTCATGTGCATATTTTAAAAATATATACGCATATCCTACATACATTTACATGTCTTATATGCATTTACGTATCCTATAAACATATATCTCATATGCACGCAGGAGAGCCCAAAGAAGCATCATGTAGTCATCGGAGTGACGTAAAGTCGGTAACCTCCGATTACATTATAGAATACTCGTGATCGTTTTGTCTCACCTTGAAGGAACGAGTATTTTAAGGTGAGACTATCAACGGGGAATAATATTAAAGTAAACGTAGAATGAAATCGGGGCATCATAGATGACAGTTCATAGACTTTGAAATCTTTTAGAAAATAAAGTCATAGCTAGGAAATATAAATAATATTCAAAAATTAGTTTATCATTTTCATGTTTACATAAGATACTTAGCTTAGTCATCTTAGTCATAGAGTCGTTCCGGTAGTACGTATCATAGGCATATTCTCTTATCTAACATCATTGGTATCATTATCGTCATGGAAGTGCCCTTGTTAGAGGAGTCACAGTACTTATCATTTGGTAACGAAATCGGGATAAAAGTTCCCTTTGGATTCACTTTAAGTAAGTCAAGCAAGACTGTAAGGAAAAATCCGAGAGTAGCGGGCCCACCTCGGGCCGGATGGGGTGAGGTATATGATTTACATATATTACGTGTCATGTCATTACTTGTGAGGGTCCTAGGGTAATCGGGTCCCACTTATGCAAGTTCTAAGGGTTTAAGAGGTCTTTCCATCATTTGCACACTTTCTAGTTCAATTCTATTGAACAAAAAGTGGAAAACTTTGGATGCAGATTCCGGGGGCTAGGGTTGTCCCCGAGGCTCGTACCCGCCTTATTACATCTAAGACATGCCATAGAAAGAAGAGTGAAGCCTTACATACCTCTTTCCGCTCCTTTTGCTATTCCAAATTCACGTCGCAATCTCGTCAAAATCTGCAAATTGGTCATGTTTACCAAAACTCTTATTAGGGTACTTAGAGTTGAATTCTTAAGGAAACATTTGGCTACCGAAATTTCGACAGCACTTCCCCTATAAATACTCCATCCCACCAAGTTCAACTTGGCTAATTTCAATCAACAACAATCCCGGGAATTCAAACCCGACCAAAATATCAACCACAATTCCAACAACAACAATACTAACAACTTCCATATTCAATCAACTTACTACTTCTTCCAAAAACTTTCTAACTTTAATGAAAACAATAACAACCTCATAATCTATATTCCAACAACATCATACTAAATAAAATTGACTCATTCTCTTCCATTTTTTTCACCATAACCACACGGCCAACACCAACATACACACTACAACTTCTCAAAATTCATTCAACTTCCATTTTCCACATATCATTCACAACAATAACAACCAAACACTAATTAAAATAATTGAAGCATGACTCCTACACATATATACATACACACGGCCATGTACTATATTTCTCTCCTTCATGAATTTCATCCATTTTAGCATACTACAACACATATAAACCATATATAACACATAAAACAAGATCAAAACTCACCTTTCTTCTTCAACTTCTCACTTGACTACAACTTGACAATTTGTATGATTTTGAATTTTTCTTGCTCCAACAACAACTCCACCTTGTTAATCACCCTTTACTTGGTAGAAAATGATTTTTGAAGAATTTTTATCAATTTTTCCTTGGAAATTTGATCTTGGCCGAAATGGCCTTCAACTTTTCTCCTTCTCTTTCTTGTTCTTCAACTTCTTGAATATTCTAGAGGTTGTGTGATAAAGATGACTTAGTCATCTTATTTATTGACAAAATTTTATGTAATATGGGCTTGGGCCATAACCATGGCCGGTTGGGCCTCACAAATTTGGGCCTTATTATCTTTTTTTGATTTTTTTGGGCCAACTCGGTTTGGTCCCAAGTTGGGCCTAGCCCACTGACCTTTCGACCTTAAAACGTTCATATCTCCTTGTACCGACGTCACCTGGGGACCCACGACCTATGGTTGGAAAGCTAATTCAATTATCTACAACTTCTAGTTCTTGGTACTTTTCCAAATGCCAAACTTATAATACCGTTTTTGCCCCTTGAAGTCAGATCACCCGAAAACGTTTTCTTAAAATATTCGTTTGGAGGACTTCCACTTTGATTTGGCCCAAGGGTCCTTCTTGAGTTGTGTTTAACTTCTCATATGTGATTCATATGAATTTTCAGATGTCCCAAAAAAATCTCGATGTGTGGGTCCCATCTCAGCAAATAATCTGACGTTCAAAAATACGGGATATAACAAAATGCTACCGAAATTTCTGTAAATAAAGTGTTGGTTTAGAATTGGACTCTTAAGTGTTTATGGCTAATGTTTGGTATATACTAATATTGTTGTAGATCTTGCGAAGCCAAAGACTTTAGTTCGGATTAACTTAGGAAGCGGGCAAGGTATGTAAGGCTTACCCTTTCTTTCTTTTGGCATGATCCTTATGAAACGAACATACGATGTATATGTATGATTTCAAAGAAACTCCTATTCTTAGAGCCACTAGGATGGCTAATATTCTTGATTTCCATGAGCCATTTCATATGGTTTTGATACGAATCTATGATTTCCAAAGTTCTATTGGATATGTTACCGAGCTTGTGTACGATTCTTATTTGCCTATTGATATGAGCATACTTAGTATGGTTGAGTTTATTGCATGATTGGATAACGAGCCAAGTATAAGAGTTCATGTCTCTAAAATAGTTCTGTAAGTATTAATGTTTCTAACTTTTGTATAGAGTCTTGGATCGCTTTGGAAACATTCGTAAAGGTTCTGTGGTAAAAGTGTCCATAACTTTCTCATACTAAACCGGATTGACTTGAAACGTGTTTACGAACCTCAAGTGTCGGTTTGTGTACTTACCTATCGAGTCTTGATTTGTGTGCATATGGTTTCTCACTACTCTGCTCGTGCATGCCTATATATGTCATTCACCGAGTCCCGGGCCGGGTATGTTATCGTGCGCACTTCACTGCATTGTTCATCGAGCCCCTCATTAGAGGGCCGGGTACGGTATATGTATATGATGACATGATGAGATGATGATATGTTACGGCGGCCAGGAGGGCATATGATGATTTGATTCACCGAGTCCCTCACGAGAGGGCCGGGTACGGTATGTATATATGTATACGCATGATGATATGATAGCATGCTGATATGATGACATGACTTTATTCACCGAGTCCCTCACTAGAGGGCCGGGTACGGTATGTATATGTGTATATATGCATGATGATATGATAGCACGCTGACATGATGACATGATTTTATTCACCGAGTCCCTCACTAGAGGGCCGGGTACGGTATATGTATACATGTATCCATGATGACGTGATGACATGATTTTATCCACCGAGTCCCATAACAGGCCGGGTACGGTATGTGGTATTGGTATGCTTGATTCTGTTTCGTACTGCTCAGGTACAGCGGTTTCCTTATTATCATACTTGTCTCCTGGAATCTCTGTTCCAGTTATGATCTTTTCAGTTGCATTCCATGCCTTACATACTCAGTACATATTCTGTACTAACCCCCTTCTCTTCGGGGGCTGCGTTTCATGCCCGCAGGTACAGACATATACGTGAGTGACCCGATAGCTTAGGCCATCCATTCTGCTACTTTGGAGTGCTCCCTTGTTTTGGAGCCTACGTTTTGGTACAGACTCTTCCGTTGTATATATGTATGTATATATTCAGGGGTACGGCGGGGCCCTGTCCCGTCATATGATTTTATTGTCTTTGTTAGGCCTGTAGACATATATGTGGGTCATGGGTCGTTATGGTTCAGTTATGTCTGTGTGATTTGCGTCTTAAGCGGTCCTATTTACAGTGACAGCCTTAACGGCTCGTATGTATGTATACGTATGTATATGTTTTTGGGAGACATGTTTTACGATAACCTTGCCGGCTTCTGTGTGATACCTTTGTTATATGTGACCGCTTCAGACGACATCTGACCTTTGTATCTGTATAAGTCAGTGTGTGCCAAATCTGGACTTGCCATTTGTATGTCGATTTTGGTAAGTGAGTGTGTACGGGTGTCCAGCTCGGGCACTAGTCACGGCCCACGGGGTTGGGTCGTGACACCCTCTACTGGGGAGGTCATCTATCTGTCTATCAGCACCCGCAGGCATAAATACAGTGTCACGACCCAGCCCCGTGGGCCGCGACTGGTGTCCTATTTGGACACCCCAAACAGACTTACATACAAAATCGTCATATTATAGCTTAACTCAGAATTCATATTCATCAATTTAAACAGAGCTGAAAACGAATATTATCTTAAGCGGTCGCGCGTACAAAAATATCATATCAGAGCCAAAAGGGGCGGCGGAATACACATCGCCGAATATATGCACACAAATATACGGGCCATTTTGGCCGCTATAACAGACGGGACCGCATTAAGACACAAATCATAACCAAAGCAAACACACACATGACCCATGACCCACATATATGACTACAAGCCTCTACACATCATAACGGAACATATGGCGGAACAGGGCCCCGCCGTACCCCAAATAGTCAAATATACAGAAGCATATGCATGACAAAAGATATATACCAAAATATGGGCTCCGAATCAAAGGAGCACTCTGTAGTAGCAGAATGTGTGGCCTACACTGGCGGATCTCGAACCTCTGTACCTGCGGGCATGAAACGCAGCCCCCGAAGAAAGGGGGTCAGTACGAAAGATGTACTGAGTATGTAAAGCATAGAGTACAAAAATTCAAACCATAACTGAAGTGAAAGGTACAGAGAGAAAATACCGAATCAGTATACCAAAATTTGTACTGAAAACATATGTACATAATGCAAACAGAACAAATCGCATATAAGGCTCAGGAACGTGGTCGCCCCTTCGACACTGGCGCCACAACACATCATACTCCAGAAAGTTTCAAATCTCCGTACAATCCCCGAACATATCGAATCATCATACATATCATATCATCAAACATAACATGTGCCATATCACATCATAACGCCGTATGCAAACGGTACCCGGCCCTATGGCGAGGTCTCGGGAACCGTAACACAACATACTGCCGAATATGTCATAGTACGCACGATTACAAAACCGGCCCGGGATCCGGCGAACTATATCATAATAACATGCACGAGCGGAGTAGTGAGAAACTAATGCAATTTACATATAAAACATTTATGAAGACTTGATATAATCATATGACAACAAGTTAAGTACACTAGTTTGAACAACTGAAAAATATGGGGTCTGTCTCACACAAGTATTTCTGAAATCGGATTTATAGTTCAAAGTGTATGTCGGAATATAATGGAGCCATTAAAACGTTATTCTTTGGTAGCTAAGATCATAGACAAAAGTTCCTTTTTGAAATCATACAAAAACAAGTCAAATAGGACGAACAAAGGAGGTCTCGGGGCTAGTGGGCCCACCTCGGGTCAAGTCGAGGTGGCGTACGTAATTTACAAACGTTAGACTCTATGGAGTCATCTATGAAATTTTCAGGACGATACGGTTACGTTTGTGAAAGTTACGGATGTTTGAACATTTCCTCCTAACAAAATTCAAAGGTTCTAGTTCAATTTCACTGAATGAAATAGTACTAAAAGTAAACTCGGATTTCCATGAACATAATATTCCCCGAGGCTCAAATCCAAACCTAGTACACCTAGGACATGCCAAAAGAAGGAAAGGTAGGGCTTTACATACCTTATTCGCGTTTTACGCTCATCCGAACCCGTTTCCTCCAAAATCTACAATTGGTCGTGATTACCAAATGTGAGTTATAAGCTTTTAGGAATTCAATCTTAAATCCATATTTGTCTACTGAAAATTCGGCAGCATTTCCCCTATAAATTCAACATCCCCGAGAATTATCTCGGCCATAATATCAACAACAACACCCACAACAATACCAACAACATCAACCATCACAACAAAACACATTCTAACATAAATATTCTCTTTTCTACATAATGCAACAACTTCCATTCCAACCTCACACTTCCAAACTAATATCGACATTTCCATATTCATTAACTAACCCAAGATTATTCAAACATAATTCAATAGTATTTCAAACAATATTCAAGGATTCAAACCATCCCGCCAGTTCCATATTCCATCTGAAACCTCTACAAATGCAACGAAACAACAAAGTCGCATTGTTTTCTTCCAAGTTCATTAATGACAACAATAATTCACACTTTAGAATTCTACTTCCCATAATTACCTAAAAACTATATTAAAAGCACATAATTTCCCATAACAACCTACAACCAATTTCAATGCCGACTCGAATCGTTAAACCTTTATTTACGTCATAAATGCCACAACGACACAACTAACAACTAAATAAAATTTAATCGACCTTCCCTACACTACCACACCATACACGGCCATGCACCCACTCACACACCCACACCGCCATGCACATACACATCACAATTCCATGATTCTCATCCAATTCCAATCATTATAACATATACACTTTTTCCATAACATAGAAGAATAGAATTCTTGCCTTTTTCTTCAAATTTCCACTTGCCGCAAACGTAGTTTTCTCACTTAACTAATTATACCACGTCGAAGAGCGTCTTGAGCTTAATAAGAATTAAAGAAGGAAGAGATTTTGGATCAAGATTGAAGGACTTGGATTTTTTTTTTCTCTTTAGGTTCGGCCGAAGGGCCTCTTTGGTGCTCTCACTTGTTTTATTTTTTTGTGTCTTGAATGTTCTATGGATGAACATATAATGACCTCTCTTCATTTTATTTATCACATGATTAATTACATGGGCTTGGGCCAAGGCCATATGGCCGGCCACCCCTAGCTACTTGGGCCTCATTTCTATTATTTGTTTTAGCCCAATTTATTATGAATCTTATTTTGTAATTCACGGAACGAATTTCCAAAATTCCAATTTTGCCCTTGGCCTTCCTCCGTATTTCCGCATCAATATTTTTCATGAATATCACACACATATTAAATAAACAAAAACATAGCCTTATTTCCTACAAGGCAGGATTATTCCAAATTTTCCAAATGCGCAAAAATGCGGGATATAACATTCTCCCCCCCCCCCCCCTTTAAAACATTCGTCCTCGAATGTTAAATTAGCCTTATAGGGTCCTACAAGCATTTCGGGGGAGTTTCTTTTTATGAGTAGCACACATAGATTACTTACCAATCAATGTAACAAATTAGAAATTTTGATTACCTATAGGTGTAGAGAACAAGTGAGGATACTTCTTCCTCATTTCGTCCTCTGCTTCACAGGTCATTTCTTCTCTATTATTGTTTCGCCATAAAACCTTAACACAGGGTATATCCTTGGTACGCAGCCTCCTCACCTGACGATCCAGAATAGCTACAGGTTGCTCTTCGTAAGACAATTCCTCCGTCACCTGAATATCATCCACTGGAAATATTCTTGAAGGATCACCAACACATTTACGAAGCATGGATACATGAAATACTGGGTGCACTGCCTCCTGATCGGATGGTAAGTCTAGCTCATAGGCGACCTCGCCTATCTTCCAAATAATCTGATACGGCCCGATATACCGCGGACTAAGCTTACCCTTTTTACCGAATCTCATTACACCCTTCATAGGCGACACCTTCAGAAATACCCAGTCGCCAATCTGGAACTCTAACGGTCGACGTCGTTTATCTGCATACGATTTCTGTCGACTCTGGGCAGCCAATAACCATTCCCGAGTAAGTTTCACCTTATCAACTGCTTGCTGAATCACATCCAGCCCAATTAATTTAGTTTCGCCCATATCGAACCAACCAATCGGAGACCTGCATTTTCTACCATATAGGGCTTCGTACGGTGCCATCTGGATGCTGGAATGATAACTATTATTATAAGCAAATTCAATAAGCGGCAAATGATCATCCCAGCTACCTCTGAAATCAATAACACAGGACCGTAACATATCTTCCAGTGTCTGAATAGTGCGCTCGGCCTGTCCGTCGGACTGAGGATGAAATGTTGTGCTAAGACTCACTTGAGTCCCCAATCCTTCCTGGAATGTTCTCCAGAAATTCGCTGTAAACTGGGCACCTCTGTCAGTGATAATAGGGATTCGTTTCAGGCGAAATCAAATCAGAAGCTATTTCCGCTCTACCATTAATTGTTGCTATTTCCGCACCCCTGTCCGGTGGTTTGAGAAAGAAAGTCGAGACATTCAGAAAGAGAGTTATGGCATTTCGAGGATTATAATATGGTCCTATTGATTCAATCTTTATGCTTGGCACGGAACTCTTGTTTCGAGTGAAAGGGAGAGCAGTGGCCCGCACCGCATTCACCGGTAAATTTCCCTCTACGGGGCGGGGTGTGGAAAGCACTATAAGTTAGTTGACTTCTCGACCAAAGGGGGTCTAGCTCAACCTCCAAGTAGGAATAGATTCTATGAGTCGTGATCCAGTGTTGATAGGGGGCATTTCTAGCATTGAAAATCCCTATTCTTATTGAATAGTTCAAATAACTAGTTGAACATACCTATTCTTTTCAAGAATAGCCTCCCCTTATCGAAAAGAAGGGTCCGAAGTGCTTTCCGTGAAGTCTTACTATTTCTTTAATATACAATCTGGCATAATCCTCAGCCGAATAAGTAGTCATGACCGGAAGAAAATGGGCTGATTTCGTCAATCTGTCAACAATAACCCAAATAGAATCATACGTGCGTGGAGTGTGCGGTAATCCTATAATGAAATCTATATTAATCATTTCCCATTTCCAGGCTGGAATTTCCATTTCCTGTAGTAATCCGCCGGCCTTTTGATGCTCGATCTTGACTTGCTGACAATTTGGGCATTGGCCAACGAACTCTGCAATATCCCTTTTCATACCGTCCCACCAGTATAAACATTTGAGATCATGGTACATTTTAGTGGATCCAGGATAAATAGAATACCGAGCATTATGTGCTTCGCCCATGATTTGTCGCCGCAGCCCTGCAACATCCGGTACACATAACCTGCCTCCATATAATAGTACCCCTTCAGGCGAAATTTCGAACTGAGTCTTTTCTTTATTAAGGGCCACATTTCTGTACTGTACCAGAACAGGATCTTCGAACTGACGCTGCTTTACCTGTTCCATAATTGATGATTCAGTAATTTCTCGAATAGAAACCCTAGTGTCTCCAGAATCTGCCAAACGGACTCCAAGGCTGTCTAACTGACGAATCTCACGAACCAATTCTTTCTTATCAGGCTGCACATCAGTCAAACAGCCCATGGACTTGCGGCTCAGTGCATCAGCTACCACATTAGCTTTCCCAGGATGATACAAAATATCGACGTCATAATCTTTCAATAATTCAAGCCATCTTCTCTGCCGCAAATTCAGCTCCTTTTGTTTAAAAATATACTGGAGGCTCTTATGGTCCGTATAAATATCAACGTGGACCCCATATAAGTAATGCCGCCATATCTTCAAAGCATGAATCACCGCGGCTAATTCCAGATCATGAGTGGGATAATTTCTCTCATGCGGTCTGAGCTGCCGGGAAACATAGGCTATGACTCGACCGTGTTGCATTATCACACAACCTATCCCAATACCGGAGGCATCACAATAAACGACGTACCTGTCTGACCCCTCTGGAAGAGCTAAGACTGGAGCTGTAATTAATTTTTCCTTCAGCATCTGGAAACTACGCTCACAGGCATCAGTCCACTGAAATTTTGCTGCCTTCTGAGTTAGCTTTGTTAATGGTGCCGCAATAGAAGAAAAATTCTCCACAAATCTTCTATAATATCCAGCCAAACCCAGAAAATTGCGTACCTCTGTCGGTGTAGTAGGCCTAGGCCAATTCTGTACAACTTCAATCTTCTGTGTATCGACCCGAATACCATCTGCTCCGACAATATGCCCCAAGAATGCCACTGAGGTCAACCAGAATTCACATTTGGAGAATTTAGCATATAATTTTTGCTGCCGAAGTGTGCCAAGGACTGTTCTCAGATGATCTGAATGCTCCTCTGCTGATCGTGAATAAACCAAAATATCATCAATAAATACAATCACGAACATATCAAGGAACGTCCGGAATACCCGATTCATCAAATCCATGAATACCGCTGGAGTATTAGTCAGCCCAAAAGACATCACTCTGAATTCATAATGCCCGTACCGAGTCCTGAAAGCAGTCTTCGGAATATCGGCCTCTCGTACCTGTACCTGATAGTAGCCTGAACACAAATCTATCTTCGAAAAATATTTATCACCCTGCAACTGATCAAATAAATCATCAATCCGGGGGAGGGGATATTTATTCTTTATAGTCACCTTATTTAGTTGTCTGTAGTCAATACACATCCGCAATGACCCGTCTTTCTTTCTTACAAATACTACCGGCGCTCCCCAGGGCGATGTACTGGGTCTGATGAAGCCTTTGTCCAATAGATCTCTCAGCTGTTCCTTCAATTCTTTCAGTTCTGCCGGTGCCATTCTGTATAGAGGAATGGATACGGAGGTAAAGCAGCGTCAGTTCGAAGATCCTATTCTGGTTCAGTACAGAGATGTGGCCCTTAGTAAAGCAAAGGCTCCGTTTGAAATTTCGCCTGAAGGGGTATTATTATATGACGGGAGACTCTGTGTACCGGACGTTGCAGGCTTACGGCGGCAGATTATGGGCGAGGCACATAATGCACGGTATTCTGTTCATCCTGGTTCCACTAAGATGTATCATGATGTCAGGTGTTTGTATTGGTGGGACGGTATGAAGAAAGATATTGCCGAGTTCGTTAGTCAGTGCCCGAATTGCCAGCAAGTTAAGATTGAACATCAGAAGCCCGGTGGATTATTACAGGAGATGGAAATTCCAGCCTGGAAATGGGAGATGATTAATATGGACTTCGTGATTGGGTTACCGCGCACTCCACGCAGGTACGACTCTATTTGGGTTATTGTTGACAGATTGACGAAATCAGCCCATTTTCTTCCGGTTCGGACTACTTATTCGGCTGAGGACTATGCTAGATTGTATATCAGAGAGATAGTTAGACTTCACGGAGTCCCTGCGTCTATTATTACTGACCGAGGTGCCCAGTTTACGGCAAATTTCTGGAGGTCATTTCAGGAGGGATTGGGGACTCAGGTGAGCCTCAGTACAGCTTTTCACCCTCAGTCCGACGGGCAGGCCGAGCGCACTATTCAGACGCTCGAAGATATGTTACGGGCCTGCGTTATTGATTTCAGGGGAAGCTGGGATGATCATTTGCCGCTTATTGAGTTTGCCTATAATAACAGTTATCACTCCAGCATTCAGATGGCACCGTATGAAGCCCTTTATGGCAGAAAATGCAGATCTCCTATTGGTTGGTTCGACATGGGCGAGACTAAGTTAATCGGGCCAGATGTGATCCAGGAAGCAGTAGATAAGGTAAAGCTTATTCGGGAGTGATTATTGGCTGCTCAGAGTCGACAGAAAGCTTATGCAGACAGACGACGTCGGCCGTTAGAGTTCCAGATTGGCGACTGGGTGTTTCTGAAGGTGTCGCCCATGAAGGGTGTCATGAGATTCGGTAGAAAGGGTAAATTGAGCCCGCGGTATATTGGGCCGTATCAGATCGTTCGGAAGATAGGCGAGGTTGCCTATGAGCTACACTTACCGCCCGACTTGGAGGCCGTACACCCGGTATTTCATGTGTCTATGCTGCGGAAATGTATCGGTGACCCTTCCAGGATATTCCCAGTGGATGACATTCAGGTAACGGAGCAGTTGTCTTATGACGAGCAACCTGTAACTATCCTGGATCGACAGGTAAGGAGATTGCGCACTAAGGAAGTGCCTTCTGTCAAAGTCCTGTGGCGCAATAACAATCGCGAGGAGATGACTTGGGAGGCGGAGGACGAGATGAAGAAGAAATACCCCCACTTGTTTCCGACGTCCACAGGTAATCTAATCTTTTCAGTTTGTTGTGTTGATTGATAAAATGAATTATGTATGCCATTATTAAAAAGGGACACTCCCGCCATGATCATAAGACCTTATAAGATTAATTTAACATTCGGGGATGAATGTTTTAAGGGGGGGAGAATGTTATGTCCCGTGTTTTCGCATAATTGGAAATCGCGAAATAATTAAGACTTGTGTGTTATAAGGAAATATTTTGATTCTAGATAATATGACTATGTTGGTTATGAAACTATTGGTGCTAAGTCATTGGGGAAGGCCGAGGGTAAATTTGGAATTTCGGAAATTTGTTTCGGGAATTACAAAACGAGACTTTAACGAATTGGGCCAAGAAAATTGAACAACAAAATTTAGGCCCAAAGATATGGGATGGCCGGCCATAAGCATGGTCCAAGCCCATTTTTATAAGTCATGTGCTATGCATGTGACTTCTATGTGGATATATATCAATGTTCTCACTTGGAATTATCAAGAAAAAAAATCACAAACTCAACTTTGAGCCTTAAACCCCTCTCGGCCGAACCTCACTTTCCAAAAAAAAAAATTCCCAAGCCTTTGTTTCTAATCATAAAATCGTGTCCCTTTGGTAGTTATAACAAGCACAAGACGCTCTCCGACGTGATACAATTTATTTGGTGCAAGGTGCACGTTTGCGGCAAGTTGGAAATTCAAGTAAAGGTATGAATTTTGCTATTCTAATGTTATGGAATTGGAATGAATGTGTTAAGGATGGAGAATAGACGAGAATCCCGTAGTTTTGATGTGTGTGCAAAGCCGTGCGTGTGTGTGTGTTTGGTGTTGTAGCCGTGACCTATGGGAAGTGCTAAGCCACGTGAATTTAATCTTGTTTAGTTGTTTGTTGCGTCGTTGTGACCTTTATGACGTAAATTAATGTTTAACGAATTGAATTGGCGTTGGAAAATGGTTGCGGATCATTATGGGAAAGTATATAATTTTGGTATATTTGTGTATATCATTGTATAGTTATGATATTAAAACTTCAAATATGACTTCTGGTTGTTGTTAATGAATTTGGAATGAAACAATGCGAGTTAGTACGTTCGTCATAAGTGTTGATGTTTTGGATGAAATACGGAAAGTAAGGAACGTCTTGAAATTATGAAATAATGTTTGGAACATAATTGGGATGTGATTGAATAATCTTGAATGATTGAATGAGTACAATAATGTGGACATAAGTTTGGAATTGTGAAGTTTGAATGAAAGTTGCCAACTTTTATAGTAAAGAAGAATATGGAAGTTAGAATGATTTAGTTGTGGTTTATGTTGTTTGTGGCGTTTGGATTGTTGTTGTTGATGTTTATTGAGCCGAGCTAAGTCTCGGGGGTGTTAGATATATAGGGGAAGTGCTGCCGAAATTTCAGTAGACAAAAAGGAAGTTAATGGGACTTTTAAGCTTAAGAATCTCTAATTGGTAACTTTGACCATTTGCAGATTCCGGACGAAACGGGATTTGATTTTGGGGTGAGCGTAAGACGTCTATAAGGTATGTAAAGCTTCCCAATTCTTCTTTTGGCATGTCTTAGTATGTTAGGTTGATATCGGGACCCCGGGAGCAATTCTGCTCCTCGAAATCCGATCTAGAAAATGGCTACTATTCATTCAATTCAATTGAAGCCTAACGTTACTATTTTGGCTAGAAAGCAATCAAACGTCCGAAACTTATGCAAATGCAATCGGATTACTTTGAAATCTTTATGTATGATCTTATAGACCCGAAATGTTCATAAATTATGTTCGCCACCTCGACTTGACCCGGGGTGGGCCCGCTAACCCCGAGATGCCTTATTTGTCCTACTAGGCTCTCTTTTTGGATAAGCTTCGACCAAGAATCTTCGATTTTGAAATTGTCCTCTATGAAATAATGTTCGGAAACACTATGATGTAACAAACTATGTTTTGAGCCATACCTACCACTTTGGAAACATTTTGTGAAATAAACTTTCGTACTAACTAATTATTTGACTATTTTGGTTAATGAACTGACTTATGAAGTAATCAAGTTTTGAAAGGCTATTTTAATATACAAGTGCATTGTTTGCTCACGACTCCGCTCGTGCCTTATTATGACTTCGTTCACCGGTTCCCGGGCCGGTTATGATTCGTGCGCTCTATGATGATTCGGCCGTATGCTGTGTTACGGTTCCCCGAGGCCTCGCCATAGGACCGGGTTCCGTTTGGAGTTATGCTGTGATATGGCTGTGATGTGATACGCTCATATGTGTGTGTTTGGGGATGTACGGAGATTTGAACCTTCTGGTGTTTTGCTCTGGTGGCACCAGCGTCGGAGTGGTGACCACGTTCCTGAGCTTTGCATGATTTTGTTTGCATTATGTATATATGATTTTGTTAAACATTTTGATATACTGTTCGGCATTTCTCTCTTTGGTATTCTGTTCGCTTTCAGTTGTGGCCTATATTTTTGTACTCCATGCTTTACATGCTCAGTACATCTTTCGTACTGACCCCCTTTCTTCGGGGGCTGCGTTTCATGCCCGCAGGTACAGACGTCGGTGATCCACCACTGTAGGCTCCACTTCTGCTATTTCGGAGTACTCCCTTGATTCGGAGTCCACTTTTGGTATATAGATCTTTCGCCAAGTATATATTTCTGCATATCTGACTATTTGGGTACGGCGGGCCCTGTCCCGTCATTTGATTATGTCGGTCAGTTTAGAGGTCTGTGGACATGTCTGTGGTTATGGTCAGTCTGTAAGCTTATGTGTATATGTTGTTTGGGCGATCCCATACGCCGAGGCGGCCGGTCCGCATATGTTTATACGATGCCTTGTTGGCCCTGTGTGGCCTTTGCTGGTGTTTGCTGTGTGCAGGATCATTCTGGATAGTCCGAAAAACAAAGGAGACTCTACCGAATATTTTTTGGGAATTGTCTAAATTCGGAATATAGCCTTGTCGGCTTCTGCTATATATATTCGAATACGTTTGATAGACGGGTTGGGTGCCCAGGTCGGGCACTAGTCACGGCCTACGGGGTTGGGTCGTGACACTTAAAGCCACTAGGATGGCTAATGTTCTTGATTTCCAGAAGCTATTTCATTATGTCTTGATACGTGTATATGATTCCAGAAGTTCTATTTGATGTAAACCATAGCGATATTCGAAAGGTACTTGATATGACTATTGTCTTGATTTTCAAATTATAATTCGTTTTGATTATTCTATTGAGTCTCAAAAATGATTTAATTTGCATATGGTTGCTCACTACTCTACTCGTGCATACCTCAACATATCTTTCACTGAGTCCCGGGCCGGGATACATTTTCGTGCACAGTTTCACTGCATTGTTCACCGAGTCCCTCACTAGAGGGCCGGGTACGGTATATATATACATATATATATGATAGTGTTATGATGTGATTGTGTTATGATGTGATGGTGTTATGATGTAATGGCGTTATGATGTGATGGTGTTATGATGTGTTTATGGCGCCAAGGATGGTATGTGGTGACCTTATTCAACGAGTCCCATAATGGGCCGGGTATGATATATGATATTGACATGCATGATTTATGTTTCAAAAGGCAAGTGTTTTGGTATTCTGGATGTTATACTTGTCTCCTGTACTCCCTACTTCAGTATGATTCTCTTTACTGTATTTTATGCTTTATATACTCAGTACATATTCCATACTGACCCCCTTTCTTTGGGGGGGGGGGGGGGCTGCGTTTCATGCTCGCAGGTACAGATAGTCGGTTTGGTAACCCTTTAGCATAGGACTTCTACTCAGCTGTCTTGGAGAGCTCCATTGTTTCGGAGCCTAGACTTTTGGTACAGATCTTATGATGTATATGTATATATTTATCCAGTGGTACGGCGGGGCCCTGTCCCGTCATATTTCACTATCTATACTCTTAGAGGTCTGTAAACATATGTGTGGGTTGTGTATAAGTTCTGTTCAGTTGTGTCTATACGCTGTGTTGTGGATATGTTCGTCTGTAATGGCAGCCTTGTCGGCTTGCATATGATATGATTTTCGTCTGTAATGGCAGCCTCGTCGTCTTGCGTATCATTTTATGATTTGATTAGTGGTGACCCCTCAGGGGACAGTATATCTGGATATATATATATATACATGACGACGTTATGACCCTTGGAATTCTTTTGCGAGTTTCCATATTGTTCTTAGATTCAGTTTGACTACATCCATCAGGTACGTATACGAGTGTCCAAGTCGGGCACTAGTGGCCCACGGGGTCGGGTCATGACAACATCAATTGCGAAGTCAATCTCTCTTTCTGGAGGAAGACTTGGAAGTTCATCTGGAAATACTTCCGGAAATTCATTCACTACCGGAATGGATTGGAGAGGTGGCGACGTTGCTTCGGTGTCATGAACTCGGACTAGATAATAAATATAGCCTTTAGCTATCATCTTCCTTGCCTTAAGGTAGGAAATATAACTACCTTTTGGATAGGTTGTATTATCCTTCCATTCAAGCACGGGCTCTCCCGGAAATTGGAATTGGACTATCTTCATTCGGCAATCCACACTGGCATAACATGAAGCCAACTAATCCATACCCATAATCACATCGAAGTCTAACATGTCTAGCTCAATTAAATTAGCTTGGGTCTGGCGATTGTATATCACAAGTACACAATTTTTATACACTTGTCTAGCTATCACGGAATCACCAACCGGAGTAGTTACCTCAAAAGGTTTGATTGGCTCAGGTTTCACCCCAATAAGACCAGCAACATACGGGGTAATATAGGAAAAAGTAGAATCCGGATCTATCAAGGCATATACATCATGGGAAAATATGCATAATGTACCTGTAACCACATGTAGGGAGGACTCGAGATCCCGTCGTCCGGCTAAAGCATACACACGGGGCTGAGTGGCACCTGAAGTAGAAGCTCCCCCTCTGCCTCTATCTCAACCTACTGGGATCTGGGAGTCTGTCCTACTGGGCGCACTGAAGATGAACCAGCTGCTGATCCTGTGGGCTGAACCCCAACTCTACCGCTCGACGACGGGCAATCTCACATCATATGCCCAACATGACCACAGGCATAGCAAGCATCCGAACTTTGGCGACATTGTCCGGAATGTAGTCTACCGCATTGGCTGCATCGTGGTACTGGGGGTCTCCTCTGACTATAATCGTCCCTGAACTGAAAATCTGAGGCCCTCAAACCCTGACCCTGTCTTGAACGAAAGGAGCGATCAAATCTCCTTCCCGTAAATCGTGAAGGTGCACTAGTCACCGACTAGCCTGAGTGCCTAGAATATGTCTGTCCTGATCCCCCTCTATAATCACTACCTGCTCCCATAGATCAAGCCCTCTTGCTTTGCCTTATATCAAAATCGCAATCAACTCTCTGTGGTTGTTGTCGTCCTCCAAGTTCTGGGCATGAGCCTGTATTCGGGAAATATCCATCCCTTCATGCAACGAGGCCGTTAAACAATCCTTGAACAAATGTGGCCCCAAGCTACTCACAAACCTGTGCACCCTATCTCCCATATCGGCCACCATAGTCGGGCATATCTAGCCAAGGAATTAAATTGAAGGATATACTCCCGGGCACTCATATTTCCTTGCTTGAAATGAGGTTAATCTGTCCTTCAACTCTTGGAAGCTGCGTTCACAAGCATCACTCCATTGAACTTTAGCTGACTTTTGTGTTAGCTTCGTTAATGGAGCTGAAATAGAGGAAAATCCCTCTACGAATCTTCTATAGTACCCTGCCAATCCAAGAAAACGATGAACTTCTATAGGTGTCGTAGGCCTCGGCCAAGTCTCACAACCTTTATTTTCTGAGTATCAACTCGAATACCATCATCTGAAATTACATGGCCTAGAAATGTTACAGAATTCAACAAAAACTCGCACTTTGAAAATTTTGCATATAATTCTCGGGCTCGAAGAATTCTAAGAACGATACGTAAATGATCTGCATGTTCTGATTCTGTGCGAGAGTATACAAGAATATCATCAATGAATCCTATCGCAAATAAATCCAAGAGCGGCCTGAATACATTATTCATCAAATTCATGAACACTGCCGGAGCATTAGTCAACCCAAACGACATCACCCGAAATTCATAATGGCCATATCTAGTACACCCTTAAGGGGGGAAGCGGGTGAGAGAAATATAGGTATAAGATGGAAACAAGCGACACTGCAATGTATTTGATGTGGATACTAAAACATCAAGTGAGATCCCTTGCTGAAACAAGCTAGTAAGATCTGAAAGCCAGCAATAAACGGATAGAAGTCAGGATGGTATATGAGACAGGACTGAGAATTATTTGTAAAGACCTTGAATGATATGACGTTAAAAAAGTGGGTAAAACGAAAAGAAAGAGTACGACTGTTACATCCGGCATTTTTGCATATTCGAAAAATTCGAGATAACTTGACTTGTAATGGATGAGGCCATATTTGGACCTTACTTGGTATGAATGTGTTGGCTATGAAATTATTGACGTGGAAAATATGGAAGGAGACCAAGGACAAAAATTGGAATTTTGAAAATTTGTTTCGGGAATTACAAAATAAGAATTTTAAGGAATTGGGCTCAAAAAAAAAATGAGGCCCAATGTGAGATAGGGTAGCCGGCCAAGAGGCTTTTGGCCCAAGCCCACCAATTAGTCTTGTGACTAATTATATTAAGAGATAAGACTTCAAGAAACTTCAAGAAAAATCAAGCAAGAACAAGAAAAAAAACAAGAAAGGCAATCGGCCAAAGAGAAAGAGAAAGAGAAAAAGAAAAGAAAAAATTTTGGAGCTCAATTCTTGGTTCAAAAATCCAACTTCTTTGGAATTAGCACTAAGTGCAAGATTCTCTACAAAGTGATATAATTATTTTGGCAAGAGGACAACTTTAGTGGCAAGTGGAAGTTGAAGAGAAGAGGTAAGAATCAATTCATTTTCTTATGTTATGAAGTTTGGTTTATGTTGTGGTATGTAGAAATGAGTAGAATTTATAAAAATATGGAAGTTTGTGAAGTGGGTGTGTTGTTTGAAAGTTGGCCGTGAGTATGTGTTAATGTGTAGGAAATATGAATTGAATTTTATGTGGTAATCTAGTTGTAGTTATGGTGGAATTTGTATTAGAAATAAAAGTTGAATGAATTAGTGGAAGTTGGAAATTATAGTGGTGGCCGTGTGGTGTATGTTGATGATGGAAGGTGAACTAAATTTTGTTAGTATGTTAATTGTGTTATTGTGAAATGAATGGAAGAATAATGGTTCTTGCTGTTATGGAAAATTGGTTGTTAAGTTGTTGTAGGAAAACATGCAAGTTTATTGTAACTTATGTAAATGTGGAAATGAAAGTAGGAAGATGCAAATTATGATTATCATTGATGAAGTTGGAAGATAGAAATATGTCATGAATATGTTTGCTAAAAGATTAGAAGTTGTGGGTGAAATATGACTTTGGTAGGAGACTTGTATATTGTGTATACCTTATGAATATTTGGTGAAAACGATATGATATGCCTCCGAATCATGTTGTAATGATCTTAATGAGTGATGAATATGAAAATGGTAAGATTGATTTGGAATTGTAAGGTCGGAATGAAAGACGTTGTGTTGTGTCGGAAAGCTGGCTAGTTATGCCATATTGTGCATTTTGTAATACTTGTTGTTGTTATTGATGTTGTTGCTGGGTGCTGTGTTGATATATTAGGCCGAGCTAAGTCTCGGGGATGTTATATGTGTCACGACCCAACCCCATAGGCCGTGACTAGTGCCCGATCTGGGCACCCAAACCCATCTATCAAACGTATTCAAATATATAGCAGAAGCCGACAAGGCTATATTCCAAATACAGATAATTTCCAGAAAAATTTCGGCAGAGTTTCCTTTGTTTTTCGGACTAACCAGAATAACCCTGTACACAGCAAACACCAACAGAGGCCACACAGGGCTAATCAAAGCAATGCACAAACATATGCGTACCGGCCGCCTCGGCGTATGGAATCGCCCAAACAACATATACACATAAGCATACAGACAGACCATAACCCACAAACATGTCCACAGACCTCTAAACTGACCGACAGAATCATAGACGGGACAGGGCCCCGCCGTACCCAAATAGTCAGATATGCAGAAATATATACATGGCGAAAGATATATATACCAAAAGTGGACTCCGAATCAAGGGAGTACTCCGAAATAGCAGAAGTGAAGCCTACAGTGGTGGATCACCGGCGTCTGCACCTGCGGGCATAAACGCAGCCCCCCGAGGAAGGGGGTCAGTACGAAAGATGTACTGAGCATGTAAAGCATGGAGTACAAAAATATAGGCCGCAACTAAAAGCGAACAGAATACCAAAGAGAGAAATGCCGACAGTATATCAAAATGTTTATCAAAATCATATATACATAATGCAAACAAAATCATGCAAAGCTCAGGAACGTGGTCACCACTCCGACGCTGGTGCCACACACAGCATAACACCAGAAGGTTCAAATCTCCGTACATCCCCGAACACACACATATGAGCGTATCACATCACAGCCATATCACAGCATAACTCCAAACGGAACCCGGCCCTATGGCGAGGCCTCGGGGAACCGTAACACCGCATACCCGAATCATCATAGAGCGCACGAATCATAACCGGCCCGGGAACCGGTGAACGAAGTCATAATAAGGCACGAGCGGAGTCGTGAGCAAACAATGCAATTTGTATATCAAAATAGCCTTTCAAAACTTGATTACTTCATAAGTCAATTCATTAACCAAAATAGCCAAATAATTAATTAGTACGAAAGTCTATTTCACAAAATATTTCCAAAGTGGTACATATGGCTCAAAACATAACTTAGTATCTCATGGTGTTCAAAACATTATTTCATAAAGGATAAATTCTAAATTCGAAGATTCTTTATCGAAGCTTATCAAAAAAAAGAGAGCCTAGTAGGACAAATAAGGCATCTCGGGGTTAGCGGGCCCACCTCGGGTCAAGTCGAGGTGGCGAACATAATTTATGAACATTTCGGGTCTATAAGATCATACATAAAGATTTCAAAGTAATCCGATTGCATTTTCATAAGTTTCGGACGTTTGATTGCTTTCTAGCCAAAATAGGAACATTAGGCTTCAATTGAATTGAATGAATAGTAGCCATTCTATAGATCGGATTTCGAGGAGCGGAAATGCTCTCGGGGTTCCGATATCAACCTAACATACTAAGACATGCCAAAAGAAGAAGTGGGAAGCTTTACATACCTTATAAACGTCTTATGCTCACCCCCAAACTCAAGTCCCGATTCGTCCAGAATCTGCAAATGGTCAAAGTTACCTATTAGAGATTCTTAAGCTTAAAAATCCCATTAACTTCATTTTTTGCCTACCGAAATTTCGGCAGCATAAACCCTATATATCTAACACCCCCGAGACTTAGCTCGGCTCCAAATACATCAACAACAACAACCCAAACATCACAAACAACACAAACCACAACTAAAGCACTTTAACTTCAATATTCTTCCTTACTATATAAGTTGACAACTTTCATTCAAACTTCACAATACCAAACTAATGTTCACCTTATTGTATTCATTCACCCATTCAAGGTTATTCAAGCACATCCCAATTAGGTTCCAAACACTATACATAATTTCAAGAAGTTCCTTACTTTCCATATTTCGCTCGAAACATCAAAAATTCCGACGAACATTCCAACTTACATTGTTTCATTCCAAATTCATTAACAATAACCATAAGTCACATTTAAAGCCTTAATATCATAATTATACAATGATATACACAAATATACCGAAATTATATACTTTCCCATAATAATCCGCAATCATTTTCAACACCAACTCAATTCGTTAAACACTCATTTACGTCCTAAATGTCACAACGAGGCAACTAATCAACTTAAACAAAATCAATTTCACCTTGCCTTACACACCTTGTGGCTCACGGCCACTCATACCACACACACCCACAGTTTCATATATACATCAAAACTACGAGGTTCTCGTCTATTCTCAATCCTTATCATATTCATACCAATTCCATAACATTAAAAGGGTAAAATT
>NW_026843401.1:0-44381 GCF_019175385.1 Lycium barbarum
TACACGAAATTGCATAAAAATCCATTATTTTCCCAAATTCTTCAAAACATCTAAAATGCACTACGAACATTCTAACTCACGTCGTTTCATTCCGAATTCATCAACATCGATATAGATTCATATCTAAAGTCTATAACACCCAAGATATACATTGATATACATAAAGATACCGAAGGTATACGCTTTCCGATAATATTCAAAATCATTTTTCAATGCCAATTTCATTCACCAATTAATCATTTACGATATAAGGGCCACAACAACACATTCTACCAACTTAAACAAGATTAATTCACACCAATTTCCCTATCTATGGCTCACGGCCAAACACACTACAAACACACACCCACGACTTTCTATTTACGTCTAAATTACGGGATTCTCGTCTACTTCCAATCCTTAACACATTCATAGCAATTCTATAACATAAAAGGGTAAGAATTCATACCTTTTCTTGAAACCCCGACTTGTCGAAAACGTCGTCCCCGTGCTAAACTAATTATACCACTTCGGAGAGCGTCTTGAGTACTTCACAAATATGTGAAAACTTTGGATTTTTGGTCACTAATCAAACTTGGGAATTTTCTTTTCTTTCTCCTAAGTGGTTCGGCCGAATGCCCTTTTGGGTGTTCTCGACTTGTGATTTTGTTTTTTTGAATACAACTAAGTGTACTCTCATATATATCTATTTAGGGGTCATGTGCATAGCACATGACCCTTTTATAAATGGGTTTGGGCCAATGACATGGCCGGATCCCCTCTTCCATTGTTGGGCCTCAATAGCATTTTTGGTTTCTTGGCCCAATGCTTAAAAAGTCCCGTTTTGTAATTCCCGAAACTAATTTCCGAAATTCCAAATTTATCCTCGGCCCTCCCCGAGGTCTTAGCATTAAAGATTACACAACCAACATAGTCATATTCTCAAAAATTAATTTATGTCCTTCTAACACCCGAGTCATAGTTATTTCTCGATTTCCAATTGTGCGAAAACACGGGGCCTAACAATATGAATGAGAAAAGAACATTTCGAGCCTATCAGAGTAACGTAAGGTCGTTGCATCTCCGATTATATTATGAACTTCATCACCATCATTACGTACCTCAATGGGACTTTAGATTTATACATATAGACTTCCTTGATTAGTATGGCTGACAAGGCCGTCATGAACATCTGCACAACAAGACATAGCTGACAAGGCCATACAATATCTATATACATGACAACTATCTACAAGTCTCTAAAGAAGTACATGAACATCATAAGGTCGGGATAGGTCCCCGCCATACCCATATGTACACAAAATTGTACCAAATTAAGACCGCAACTCCGGGACAAGTGCAGTGCTCCGATGCCAACACTGAGTGGGGAAACCTACTGATGCGAACCGTCACCCTGTCCATCAAAACCTGTTGGCATGAAACATTGTGTCCCCATGCAAAGGGACGTCAGTACGAATAAAGTACCTAGTATGTAAGACAGAAAACAACATAAGTGAGACATTAAAGTAACATGAGATACGAAGATCAACTTGAACATCTGAAATGCTTCTGAGGGCCATGATATGCATAAGTACCGTATATATTCCTATATGACGCCATTGTTTAAATAACGCCATCACTCCTCTGTGGGAATCATCATCATAATAACCAACTAAACAGTGGTGCATTTATTACGCTGTCGTACATAAATATGCATATATAATGCCATCAAGCCTCTGTGGGCATCATACCATAGTAGTATCATATGTGTATAAGTATATATGAATGATAAAAGAACATTTCGAGCCAATCAGAGTAACGTAAGGTCGTTGCATCTCCGATTATATTATGAACTTCATCACCATCATTACGTACCTCAATGGGACTTTAGATTTATACATATAGACTTCCTTGACTAGTATGGCTGACAAGGCCGTCATGAACATCTGCACAACAAGACATAGCTGACAAGGCCATACAATATCTATATACATGACAACTATCTACAAGTCTCTAAAGAAGTACATGAACATCATAAGGTCGGGATAGGGCCCCGCCATACCCATATGTACACAAAATTGTACCAAATTAAGACCGCAACTCCGGGACAAGTGCAGTGCTCCGATGCCAACACTGAGTGGGGAAACCTACTGATGCGAACCGTCACCCTTTCTATCAAAACCTGTTGGCATGAAACATTGTGTCCCCATGCAAAGGGACGTCAGTACGAATAAAGTACCTAGTATGTAAGACAGAAAACAACATAAGTGAGACATGAAAGTAACATGCGATACGAACATCAACTTGAACATCTGAAATGCCTCTGAGGGCCATGATATGCATAAGTACCGTATATATTCCTATATGAAGCCATTGTTTAAATAACGCCATCACTCCTCTGTGGGCATCATCATCATAATAACCAACTAATCAGTGGTGCATTTATTACGCTGTCGTACATAAATATGCATATATAATGCCATCAAGCCTCTGTGGGCATCATACCATAGTAGTATCATATGTGTATAAGTACATACGAATGACAAAAGAACATTTCGAGCCTATTAGATCAACGTAAGGTCGTTGCATCTCCGATTATATTATGAACTTCATCACCATCATTATGTACCTCAATGGGACTTAAGATTTATACATATAGACTTCCTTGATTAGTATGGTTGACAAGGCCGTCATGAACATCTGCACAACAAGACATAGGCTGACAAGGCCATACAATATCTATATACATGACAACTATCTACAAGTCTCTAAAGAAGTACATGAACATCATAAGGTCGGGATAGGGTCCCGCCATACCCATATGTACACAAAATTGTACCAAATTAAGACCGCAACTCCGGGACAAGTGCAGTGCTCCGATGCCAACACTGAGTGGGGAAACCTACTGATGCGAACCGTCACCCTGTCGATCAAACCCTGTTGGCATGAAACATTGTGTCCCACAGCAAAGGGACGTCAGTACGAATAAAGTACCTAGTATGTAAGACAGAAAACAACATAAGTGAGACATGAAAGTAACATGAGATACGAAGATCAACTTGAACATCTGAAATGCCTCTGAGGGCCATGATATATATAAGTACCGTATATATTCCTATATGAAGCCATTGTTTAAATAACGCCATCACTCCTCTGTGGGCATCATCATCATAATAACCAACTAATCAGTGGTGCATTTATTACGCTGTCGTACATAAATATGCATATATAATGCCATCAAGCCTCTGTGGGCATCATACCATAGTAGTATCATATGTGTATAAGTACATACGAATGACAAAAGAACATTTCGAGCCTATTAGATCAACGTAAGGTCGTTGCATCTCCGATTATATTATGAACTTCATCACCATCATTATGTACCTCAATGGGACTTAAGATTTATACATATAGACTTCCTTGATTAGTATGGTTGACAAGGCCGTCATGAACATCTGCACAACAAGACATAGGCTGACAAGGCCATACAATATCTATATACATGACAACTATCTACAAGTCTCTAAAGAAGTACATGAACATCATAAGGTCAGGATAGGGCCCCGCCATACCCATATGTACACAAAATTGTACCAAATTAAGACCGCAACTCCGGGACAAGTGCAGTGCTCCGATGCCAACACTGAGTGGGGAAACCTACTAATGCGAACCGTCACCCTTTCTATCAAAACCTGTTGGCATGAAACATTGTGTCCCCATGCAAAGGGACGTCAGTACGAATAAAGTACCTAGTATGTAAGACAGAAAACAACATAAGTGAGACATGAAAGTAACATGAGATACGAAGATCGACTTGAACATCTGAAATGCCTCTGAGGGCCATGACATGCATAAGTACCGTATATATTCCTCTATGACGCCATTGTTTAAATAACACCATCACTCCTCTGTGGGCATCATCATCATAATAACCAACTAATCAGTGGTGCATTTATTACGCTGTCGTACATAAATATGCATATATAATGCCATCAAGCCTCTGTGGGCATCATACCATAGTAGTATCATATGTGTATAAGTATATATGAATGATAAAAGAACATTTCGAGCCTATCAGAGTAACGTAAGGTCGTTGCATCTCCGATTATATTATGAACTTCATCACCATCATTATGTACCTCAATGGGACTTAAGATTTATACATATAGACTTCCTTGATTAGTATGGTTGGCAAGGCCGTCATGAACATCTGCACAACAAGACATAGGCTGACAAGGCCATACAATATCTATATACATGAGAACTATCTACAAGTCTCTAAAGAAGTACACGAACATCATAAGGTCGGGATAGGGCCCCGCCATACCCATATGTACACAACATTGTACCAATTTAAGACCGCAACTCCGGGACAAGTGCAGTGCTCCGATGCCAACACTGAGTGGGGAAACCTACTGATGCGAACCGTCACCCTGTCTATCAAAACCTGTTGGCATGAAACATTGTGTCCCCATGCAAAGGGACGTCAGTACGAATAAAGTACCTAGTATGTAAGACAGAAAACAACATAAGTGAGACATGAAAGTAACATGAGATACGAAGATCAACTTGAACATCTGAAATGCCTCTGAGGGCCATGATATGCATAAGTACCGTATATATTCCTATATGAATCCATTGATTAAATAACGCCATCACTCCTCTGTGGGCATCATCATCATAATAACCAACTAATCAGTGGTGCATTTATTACGCTGTCGTACATAAATATGCATATATAATGCCATCAAGCCTCTGTGGGCATCATACCATAGTAGTATCATATGTGTATAAGTATATATGAATGATAAAAGAACATTTCGAGCTTATCAGAGTAACGTAAGGTCGTTGCATCTCGGATTATATTATGAACTTCATCACCATCATTACGTACCTCAATGGGACTTTAGATTTATACATATAGACTTCCTTGATTAGTATGGCTGACAAGGCCGTCATGAACATCTGCACAACAAGACATAGCTGACAAGGCCATACAATATCTATATACATGACAACTATCTACAAGTCTCTAAAGAAGTACATGAACATCATAAGGTCGGGATAGGTCCCCGCCATACCCATATGTACACAAAATTGTACCAAATTAAGACCGTAACTCCGGGACAAGTGCAGTGCTCCGATGCCAACACTGAGTGGGGAAACCTACTGATGCGAACCGTCACCCTGTCTATCAAAACCTGTTGGCATGAAACATTTTGTCCCCATGCAAAGGGACGTCAGTACGAATAAAGTACCTAGTATGTAAGACAGAAAACAACATAAGTGAGACATGAAAGTAACATGAGATACGAAGATCAACTTGAACATCTGAAATGCTTCTGAGGGCCATGATATGCATAAGTACCGTATATATTCCTATATGACGCCATTGTTTAAATAACGCCATCACTCCTCTGTGGGAATCATCATCATAATAACCAACTAAACAGTGGTGCATTTATTACGCTGTCATACATAAATATGCATATATTGTTACATCCGACATTTTTGTGTATTCGAAAAATTCAAGGTAAATTGACTTGTAATGGATAAGGCCACAATTGGACATTTCTTGGTATGAATGTGTAGGGTATAAAAACAATGGTGTGGAATTACGAAAGGTGGCCAAGGGCAAAAATTGGAATTTTGGAAACTTGCCCCATGAATTACAATATGTAACCACCAATTTGGGCTCAATAAAAATTAATGAAACAAGGCCCAACAAGGGGAGGCCCAATCGGCCAAAGGGTCCAAGCCCCTTAAGTGATTAATTTCCATGTGGAATTATAAGTATACTTATCCTAAGAAGGTTCAAGAAGCAAGGCAAAAACCAAAGGAAAAAAAAAAAAGAGGCATTTCGGGTTTAGGAGGAAAAGAAGAGAGAAAAGAAAGAAAAATTTTGGGAGCCAAATCTTTGCTCTAAAAATCCAAGTTTTGTGAGATTTGTACTAAGCTCAAGGTTCTCTTCAAGTTGGTATAAATATTGTGGCAAGAAAACACTTTCATCCTCCAAGTGAAGGGCTTGAAGAAAGGTGAGAATTTCATGCTTTTGTTGTGTTATAAATGGTATATGTATGTTGTAGTATGTGTGAATGAATGAAAAACATTGAAATTTTGTGTGTTGGAACTAGGGGTGTGTTGGCCGAATATGTACATGAAATTGCATGATTTTAATGGCTTGAATTCTTGTTGTAATCTAGTTGTAATATGATGGGAATTATATTAGAAAGGAAAGTGGAATGAATTAGTGAAAAATTGGAAGTGTGGGAGGTGGCCGTGTGGTGCTAGGTTTGATATGAAATATGAATTTGATTTTTGGTTGTATGCTAATTGAGTTAAGGTGAATTGAATCTTGTTAGCATGTTAATTGTGTTGTTATGGAAGATTGGTTATTAAGTTGTTGAAGGAAATTATTGAACTTTGTTATGATTTGTGTATAAGTGAAAATGAAGGTGTTAAGAGGCAAATTATGCTTATGACAATGAACTTGGAATATAAAAATGTGTTGATGAGTTTGCATGTTGAAAGTTAGGAAGGGATTGGAAAAGTAGTGACTTGATGGAAAGTTGAATGTTTGTGAATTTTATGAATATCTTGTGAATATTATGTGAACATGTTATGGATTCCTCCGATGTGTGTCGTAATGATTTTGATGGATAATGGATAAGAAAATAATAAGTTTTGGTTGGAAATGTAAGCTTGAAACGAAAGATGATTCGTCGTGTCGAAGGGTGGCTAATAATGCCATAGCGTATGATTTAGTGGTTATTGATGTTTGTTGTTGTTTGGATGTCTCCTCTGGGTTGTTGTGTTGCTAAATTGAGCCGAGCTAAGTCTCGGGGATGTCGTATATACAGAGGAAATGCTTCCGAAATTTCGGTAGGCAATTACGTGTAAAGTTAGAATACTGAAAGAATGGAACTAACCAAATGGTAAACTTGACCATTTCCAGATTTTGGGCGAAATTTGGATTGACGCCAAGAGAGCATAAGGCGCCATCGAGGTATGCGAAGCACTTCTCTACGTTCCTAGGCATGTTCTGGATGTGGTAGGCTCGGCCGCGAGCCTTAAGTCCGACTCTGTTCCCCGGAATTCGAGACGGAAAACCGCTCCAATTCCTTCAATTCAATTGAACCTATTTTCTTACAAATTGCCCTTAAAGTGAGATTTTGTACAAAATTTTCCCAAACGGAGTCGGAACACTTCCGGACGAGTATGGGTGACCTCATAAGGTCAATTATCAATAATTTACATATGTAGCCTCGGGTTGGTCCGAGGTGGGCCCACAAGGCCCGATACTCCCGGTACGATTTTAAATACTTCCATTTTGGGTCCGATTTTCTTTAAAAACTTCTGAACTATTATTTTGTGTATATTATAGCTATTTTGGTGCAATTTATACAACATGATTTCTGAATATCTAAGAATCCCATTCTGATAATAATCTGTCGTGCCTTCCCAACTAGGATATAGGCGCGTACTATGCATACTATTTGGATATTCTGATTTTGGCTCGCCGTTTGGCACCCTTCAATTTGATCGAGTCTGTATGTTGAGTCTGTAGGTAGGTGGTTTCTCATTTATCGATTCGTGTCTGTCTCAATGCATTCTTTCACTGCGACCCGGGCCAGGTTCTGTTATCGTGCATAATTCTCTGCATTGTTCACCGCGTCCCTCGGCGTACGGGCCGGGATCTGTATGTCTGTATGATCTGTGTATGGGGATGGCGGCCAGGATGGCATATGATCTGATTTGATTCTGTCTGTCCACCGCGTCCCGTACTAAGAGGGCCGGGTTCTGTTACCGCGCCCCCAGACAGGGCCGGGATCTGTATGAATATATGCGTGTGCCATCTGTATTTATAAAGCACACGCCTCTGTATGATTTTGTATGATTCTGTGCTACTCTGCATGCATAATTCTGTCCGTCATACTACTGTCTGTCCGTCTGTGTTACGACTATTTCTGTATGTCCGTATGGATCCAGATTCTGCTCGTCTGTCCGTATTATGATTCCGTTTGTCTGTCCGAACTATAATTCTGTTCATTTGTGTGTAACACGATTCTGTATGTCTGTCTGGATCATAACTCTGTCCGTCAGTTTGATTTATGATTTTGCCCGTTATATTTCTGTGACTCTAGTTCGGACTATGTTTATATCTGTTACGTTTCTGCTTTACATACTCGGTACATTTTCCGTACTGACCCCCGTTCTTCGGGGGCTGCGCTACATGCCCGCAGGTACAGACGCACCAGGTGATACGCCGCCCGCGTAGGTTTCCGACTCTGCTTTTTGAAGAGCTCCTTTGACCCGGAGCATATCTTTTGGTATATATTTTCTGTCTTCTGTGTACTCCGTATGTGTGTATATTCTGGGTACGGCGGGGCCCTGTCCCGTCATATGATTCTGTATGTCTGTAGAGGCCTGTAGATGGATATGTGGGTTACGGGTTTCGTCTGTATGTTAGCCTTATCGGCTTACTTGTAAATGTCTGTATGTTCAGGTATATATGTATATATACGTATGGCTGCGCGCGTGCCGTATTTGTATCGGCCTATTTCCGTACTTCTGTTTTGAAACAAAAAAAAAAAAAAAAAAATCTGTATGATTCGAATTCGATCAGATAGGTACGTATGGGTATCCAGTTAGGGTACCAGTCGCGGCCCACGGGGTTTGGGTCGTGACAAAAGTGGTATCAGAGCGGTTAGTCCTCGGTATGTCTACAGGCCGTGTCTAGTAGAGTCTTGTTTATCGATGTGTTGTGCACCACATCTATAAACAGGAAGCTACAGGGCATTTAGGATGTTACCCTTCTTTTAATTCTTAGATCGTGCGATAAAGCTGTATGATTAGGATGATTCTCCCTTACGAATTGCTGTATCTACAGCGGGGCTCCAAAGGAGCAGAAGTGTCGGTATTCGGGAAAATGTTTCTGACCCTCTCCTTGCAGGTGGTTGTAGGTTGGTGACGAATGAAGAGGACGACTTCCGACGATGAGGATGGGGGTGCCAAGAAGGCCCCCAGGTTGTCACCGGGGCCGAGTAGGCAGGGCCCCAGTTACTCAATCGAGACGGATCCTTCGGAGGATTCCCCGGAGGATAGCTACGATACGGATCCGTCGGAGGACCCATCTACGACTCCTCCAGAGTCTCCGAACCCTGGAGCAGAGGATCCCGTGGAGGATGGCTACGATACAGATATCTCGGAGGATTTGGCGATGACCCCTCCGGAGCTTCTTACCTCCGAGGAGGAGGATAGTCATGAGGCAGGCCCATCGGAGCATTCTTCTGGGATGACGCAGGAGGAGATTTTCAAGTATGCACCAGCTTCTATTATTAGGGAGAACCTTGATAGCCCGGCCACCTCGGAGAGTGCTATGGATTTCTCCTGTTCTTGTCCTGGGTCACCAGTGAGCCGGGATTTGTCTGATCGTTCATACCCCTCCGATTCGGATGCGGGTGATAATGGAGACCGGATAGGTAGGGAGCAGACAGACGTGGATGATAGTGGACATACCTCTCACGGCAGCCCCCCAGGTCAGACTCGATATTGATTATTTATAAGTGTATGAGTTTTTAGAACTTCCTATGTGTGTATGATATTTGTAAGATGTTGTTCTATGAAGACGACGGAAATTTAAAGGAATTAGAGACCTAGTGACCCAAGGCAAGGGCGACTAAGATGTCCCCACCGTCAGTGTGAGTCTAGAAATCCTGGATGAAAGTAAACAGGAAAGTGCCTCCGATGCTGTTTGAGTTGGGCACGTGTGGTAAGTGTCGACGACATTATAATTCTTATTTGAAGATATCAGCCCCGTGTGGCTGCGATACGACATGATATGATATGTATGTATGTGTATATGAGTTGGCCCTGTGAGGCATGATTGGTATTTCTGGTGTACAGGTTTTGGATAGTAAGAAATACAGAGGAAACTCTGCCCAAATTTTTCCAGGAATATGGAGGTAAACATGTAGATTAAGTACAAAAAGGTCCCGCGGTACTTGTCAGACTTTAGTTCCTTCTGTCGGTGGCCGGAGAACACCTCGCGGTGACATTATATCAGATTCCACCGATTATTTGGAGGCGGAATTCGTGTGACGAAGACTTAAATCCGTGGGTTATCTGTAATCATATGTATATGTGTATGAAAGTGAATGTTTAAGATTCAGAAAGGCGACATGGTAGTGGTACGACTTAGCCGGGGGTGGGACCCGCTACAAAAAATTTTCCGAAAATTTGCTAAGACCCCGATTTACTCTAAAATTACGTGACAAAGGTCGTGAGGGGCAATCGACGAAATTATATTAGCCCTAACGTGTCGAAATGCATGAAAGTTTCGGAATTAAGCGTGCTCAGGCCATAGCAATTCTGGGATGGGTGACCCCCTGGGAAGTAATGCAAAGTTTTTGCTCAAGTGTAGGTATGACCGATATAAATGAAAATTTGGGGTAATCTAAAGGTGAAGGAGAATGTGTGAAGTAATCAGAGCCTTTACAAAAACCACACAGTCCGACGCGGATTAAATGGGCAAAAAGAAAAGATGCGATACCGCTCGGAAAATTGAGCGAATCTGGATAACAGTTAGCGACGACCCGAATGTTGTCAGGGATAGGAAAAAGCCCAATTACATCATAAGTTAGTCTGGTATGACGATGGTTGAAAAAGGAAAGAGAGTATGGATAGTAGGGGAGAAGAGAGATAAGAAGGGCGAGTAAGCAGAATCCTTGAAAAAGTCGATAAGCGACACCCAAGACGATTTGTATGATTGATTCTGAATATGTTTCTGTCTGACATATCTCTGTACGATTAACCCTGATTACGAATCTGTCTGACACACCTCTGTATGTCTGACTCTGGATATAAATCCGTCTGGTGTGCCTCCGTACGTCTAATTTTGGTCACGCATCTGTCTGATACATCTCCGCATGTCTGATTCTAAGTGTGACTCTGTATGATACATTTCTGTAAGCCTGATTCCGATTTCAAAATCCGTCCGATACCTTTCTACACATCTGACTCCTATCTCAGATCTGTCTGACATACTTCCGTATCTCTTCTTTTGATTATGAATCTATCCGCCATAGTTTGGCATGTCTGCTTCCGATTACGAATCCGTCCGATATGCTTCTACGCGTCCGGTTCCAGTCCTGAATCTGTTGGTAAGAAGTGTCTGGTATGAAGTGGGATTATATTGATGTGGTAGAAATCTCCGGAGTGTAACAAGAAATGATACGGACTATGACGTCTGGAAAGCGTTCGTCAGTTACAAGAATATAGCTTATGGTTCGACGATTGCGTGGGGTACGAGAAGATATATTATGAAGGTATTTAAATCAGTGATGTGAAAAATTACCCCATAATGTTGGCAGAGAAGCCATGTCGGAAAGTCGGTAAAGGACGATTGTAAAGAGAACCCTCCCGAAGTAGTATGACGCCCCATAAGGTAAATTTAACATTCGAGGACGAATGTTTCTAAAGGGGGGGAGGATGTTACATCCGACATTTTTGTGTATTCGAAAAATTCAAGGTAAATTGACTTGTAATGGATAAGGCCACAATTGGACATTTCTTGGTATGAATGTGTAGGGTATAAAAACAATGGTGTGGAATTACGAAAGGTGGCCAAGGGCAAAAATTGGAATTTTGGAAACTTGCCCCATGAATTACAATATGTAACCACCAATTTGGGCTCAATAAAAATTAATGAAACAAGGCCCAACAAGGGGAGGCCCAACCGGCCAAAGGGTCCAAGCCCCTTAAGTGATTAATTTCCATGTGGAATTATAAGTATACTTATCCTAAGAAGGTTCAAGAAGCAAGGCAAAAACCAAAGGAAAAAAAAAAAAAGGCATTTCGGGTTTAGGAGGAAAAGAAGAGAGAAAAGAAAGAAAAATTTTGGGAGCCAAATCTTTGCTCTAAAAATCCAAGTTTTGTGAGATTTGAACTAAGCTCAAGGTTCTCTTCAAGTTGGTATAAATATTGTGGCAAGAAAACACTTTCATCCTCCAAGTGAAGGGCTTGAAGAAAGGTGAGAATTTCATGCTTTTGTTGTGTTATAAATGGTATATGTATGTTGTAGTATGTGTGAATGAATGAAAAACATTGAAATTTTGTGTGTTGGAACTAGGGGTGTGTTGGCCGAATATGTACATGAAATTGCATGATTTTAATGGCTTGAATTCTTGTTCTAATCTAGTTGTAATATGATGGGAATTATATTAGAAAGGAAAGTGGAATGAATTAGTGAAAAATTGGAAGTGTGGGAGGTGGCCGTGTGGTGCTAGGTTTGATATGAAATATGAATTTGATTTTTGGTTGTATGCTAATTGAGTTAAGGTGAATTGAATCTTGTTAGCATGTTAATTGTGTTGTTATGGAAGATTGGTTATTAAGTTGTTGAAGGAAATTATTGAACTTTGTTATGATTTGTGTATAAGTGAAAATGAAGGTGTTAAGAGGCAAATTATGCTTATGACAATGAACTTGGAATATAAAAATGTGTTGATGAGTTTGCATGTTGAAAGTTAGGAAGGGATTGGAAAAGTAGTGACTTGATGGAAAGTTGAATGTTTGTGAATTTTATGAATATCTTGTGAATATTATGTGAACATGTTATGGATTCCTCCGATGTGTGTCGTAATGATTTTGATGGATAATGGATATGAAAATAATAAGTTTTGGTTGGAAATGTAAGCTTGAAACGAAAGATGATTCGTCGTGTCGAAGGGTGGCTAATAATGCCATAGCGTATGATTTAGTGGTTATTGATGTTTGTTGTTGTTTGGATGTCTCCTCTGGGTTGTTGTGTTTCTAAATTGAGCTGAGCTAAGTCTCGGGGATGTCGTATATACAGAGGAAATGCTGCCGAAATTTCGGTAGGCAATTATGTGTAAAGTTAGAATACTGAAAGAATGGAACTAACCAAATGGTAAACTTTACCATTTCCAGATTTTGGGCGAAATTTGGATTGACGCCAAGAGAGCATAAGGCGCCATCGAGGTATGCGAAGCACTTCTCTACGTTCCTAGGCATGTTCTGGATGTGGTAGGCTCGGCCGCGAGCCTTAAGTCCGACTCTGTTCCCCGGAATTCGAGACGGAAAACCGCTCCAATTCCTTCAATTCAATTGAACCTATTTTCTTACAAATTGCCCTTAAAGTGAGATTTTGTACAAAATTTTCCCAAACGGAGTCGGAACACTTCCGGACGAGTATGGGTGACCTCATAAGGTCAATTATCAACAATTTACATATGTAGCCTCGGGTTGGTCCGAGGTGGGCCCACAAGGCCCGATACTCCCGGTACGATTTTAAATACTTCCATTTTGGGTCCGATTTTCTTTAAAAACTTCTGAACTATTATTTTGTGTATATTATAGCTATTTTGGTGCAATTTATACAACATGATTTCTGAATATCTAAGAATCCCATTCTGATAATAATCTGTCGTGCCTTCCCAACTAGGATATAGGCGCGTACTATGCATACTATTTGGATATTCTGATTTTGGCTAGCCGTTTGGCACCCTTCAATTTGATCGAGTCTGTATGTTGAGTCTGTAGGTAGGTGGTTTCTCATTTATCGATTCGTGTCTGTCTCAATGCATTCTTTCACTGCGACCCGGGCCAGGTTCTGTTATCGTGCATAATTCTCTGCATTGTTCACCGCGTCCCTCGGCGTACGGGCCGGGATCTGTATGTCTGTATGATCTGTGTATGGGGATGGCGGCCAGGATGGCATATGATCTGATTTGATTCTGTCTGTCCACCGCGTCCCGTACTAAGAGGGCCGGGTTCTGTTACCGCGCCCCCAGACAGGGCCGGGATCTGTATGAATATATGCGTGTGCCATCTGTATTTATAAAGCACACGCCTCTGTATGATTTTGTATGATTCTGTGCTACTCTGCATGCATAATTCTGTCCGTCATACTACTGTCTGTCCGTCTGTGTTACGACTATTTCTGTATGTCCGTATGGATCCAGATTCTGCTCGTCTGTCCGTATTATGATTCCGTTTGTCTGTCCGAACTATAATTCTGTTCATTTGTGTGTAACACGATTCTGTATGTCTGTCTGGATCATAACTCTGTCCGTCAGTTTGATTTATGATTTTGCCCGTTATATTTCTGTGACTCTAGTTCGGACTATGTTTATATCTGTTACGTTTCTGCTTTACATACTCGGTACATTTTCCGTACTGACCCCCGTTCTTCGGGGGCTGCGCTACATGCCCGCAGGTACAGACGCACCAGGTGATACGCCGCCCGCGTAGGTTTCCGACTCTGCTTTTTGAAGAGCTCCTTTGACCCGGAGCATATCTTTTGGTATATATTTTCTGTCTTCTGTGTACTCCGTATGTGTGTATATTCTGGGTACGGCGGGGCCCTGTCCCGTCATATGATTCTGTATGTCTGTAGAGGCCTGTAGATGGATATGTGGGTTACGGGTTTCGTCTGTATGTTAGCCTTATCGGCTTACTTGTAAATGTCTGTATGTTCAGGTATATATGTATATATACGTATGGCTGCGCGCGTGCCGTATTTGTATCGGCCTATTTCCGTACTTCTGTTTTGAAACAAAAAAAAAAAAAAAAAAATCTGTATGATTCGAATTCGATCAGATAGGTACGTATGGGTATCCAGTTAGGGTACCAGTCGCGGCCCACGGGGTTTGGGTCGTGACATATATAATGCCATCAAGCCTCTGTGGGCATCATACCATAGTAGTATCATATGTGTATAAGTATATATGAATGATAAAAGAACATTTCGAGCCAATCAGAGTAACGTAAGGTCGTTGCATCTCCGATTATATTATGAACTTCATCACCATCATTACGTACCTCAATGGGACTTTAGATTTATACATATAGACTTCCTTGACTAGTATGGCTGACAAGGCCGTCATGAACATCTGCACAACAAGACATAGCTGACAAGGCCATACAATATCTATATACATGACAACTATCTACAAGTCTCTAAAGAAGTACATGAACATCATAAGGTTGGGATAGGGCCCCGCCATACCCATATGTACACAAAATTGTACCAAATTAAGACCGCAACTCCGGGACAAGTGCAGTGCTCCGATGCCAACACTGAGTGGGGAAACCTACTGATGCGAACCGTCACCCTTTCTATCAAAACCTGTTGGCATGAAACATTGTGTCCCCATGCAAAGGGACGTCAGTACGAATAAAGTACCTAGTATGTAAGACAGAAAACAACATAAGTGAGACATGAAAGTAACATGCGATACGAAGATCAACTTGAACATCTGAAATGCCTCTGAGGGCCATGATATGCATAAGTACCGTATATATTCCTATATGAAGCCATTGTTTAAATAACGCCATCACTCCTCTGTGGGCATCATCATCATAATAACCAACTAATCAGTGGTGCATTTATTACGCTGTCGTACATAAATATGCATATATAATGCCATCAAGCCTCTGTGGGCATCATACCATAGTAGTATCATATGTGTATAAGTATATATGAATGATAAAAGAACATTTCGAGCCAATCAGAGTAACGTAAGGTCGTTGCATCTCCGATTATATTATGAACTTCATCACCATCATTACGTACCTCAATGGGACTTTAGATTTATACATATAGACTTCCTTGATTAGTATGGTTGACAAGGCCGTCATGAACATCTGCACAACAAGACATAGGCTGACAAGGCCATACAATATCTATATACATGACAACTATCTACAAGTCTCTAAAGAAGTACATGAACATCATAAGGTCGGGATAGGGTCCCGCCATACCCATATGTACACAAAATTGTACCAAATTAAGACCGCAACTCCGGGACAAGTGCAGTGCTCCGATGCCAACACTGAGTGGGGAAACCTACTGATGCGAACCGTCACCCTGTCTATCAAAACCTGTTGGCATGAAACATTGTGTCCCACAGCAAAGGGACGTCAGTACGAATAAAGTACCTAGTATGTAAGACAGAAAACAACATAAGTGAGACATGAAAGTAACATGAGATACGAAGATCAACTTGAACATCTGAAATGCCTCTGAGGGCCATGATATATATAAGTACCGTATATATTCCTATATGAAGCCATTGTTTAAATAACGCCATCACTCCTCTGTGGGCATCATCATCATAATAACCAACTAATCAGTGGTGCATTTATTACGCTGTCGTACATAAATATGCATATATAATGCCATCAAGCCTCTGTGGGCATCATACCATAGTAGTATCATATGTGTATAAGTATATATGAATGATAAAAGAACATTTCGAGCCTATCAGATCAACGTAAGGTCGTTGCATCTCCGATTATATTATGAACTTCATCACCATCATTACGTACCTCAATGGGACTTTAGATTTATACATATAGACTTCCTTGATTAGTATGGTTGACAAGGCCGTCATGAACATCTGCACAACAAGACATAGGCTGACAAGGCCATACAATATCTATATACATGACAACTATCTACAAGTCTCTAAAGAAGTACATGAACATCATAAGGTCGGGATAGGGTCCCGCCATACCCATATGTACACAAAATTGTACCAAATTAAGACCGCAACTCCGGGACAAGTGCAGTGCTCCGATGCCAACACTGAGTGGGGAAACCTACTGATGCGAACCGTCACCCTGTCTATCAAAACCTGTTGGCATGAAACATTGTGTCCCACAGCAAAGGGACGTCAGTACGAATAAAGTACCTAGTATGTAAGACAGAAAACAACATAAGTGAGACATGAAAGTAACATGAGATACGAAGATCGACTTGAACATCTGAAATGCCTCTGAGGGCCATGACATGCATAAGTACCGTATATATTCCTCTATGACGCCATTGTTTAAATAACGCCATCACTCCTCTGTGGGCATCATCATCATAATAACCAACTAATCAGTGGTGCATTTATTACGCTGTCGTACATAAATATGCATATATAATGCCATCAAGCCTCTGTGGGCATCATACCATAGTAGTATCATATGTGTATAAGTATATATGAATGATAAAAGAACATTTCGAGCCTATCAGAGTAACGTAAGGTCGTTGCATCTCCGATTATATTATGAACTTCATCACCATCATTATGTACCTCAATGGGACTTAAGATTTATACATATAGACTTCCTTGATTAGTATGGTTGACAAGGCCGTCATGAACATCTGCACAACAAGACATAGGCTGACAAGGCCATACAATATCTATATACATGACAACTATCTACAAGTCTCTAAAGAAGTACATGAACATCATAAGGTCAGGATAGGGCCCCGCCATACCCATATGTACACAAAATTGTACCAAATTAAGACCGCAACTCCGGGACAAGTGCAGTGCTCCGATGCCAACACTGAGTGGGGAAACCTACTGATGCGAACCGTCACCCTTTCTATCAAAACCTGTTGGCATGAAACATTGTGTCCCCATGCAAAGGGACGTCAGTACGAATAAAGTACCTAGTATGTAAGACAGAAAACAACATAAGTGAGACATGAAAGTAACATGAGATACGAAGATCGACTTGAACATCTGAAATGCCTCTGAGGGCCATGACATGCATAAGTACCGTATATATTCCTCTATGACGCCATTGTTTAAATAACGCCATCACTCCTCTGTGGGCATCATCATCATAATAACCAACTAATCAGTGGTGCATTTATTACGCTGTCGTACATAAATTTGCATATATAATGCCATCAAGCCTCTGTGGGCATCATACCATAGTAGTATCATATGTGTATAAGTATATATGAATGATAAAAGAACATTTCGAGCCTATCAGAGTAACGTAAGGTCGTTGCATCTCCGATTATATTATGAACTTCATCACCATCATTATGTACCTCAATGGGACTTAAGATTTATACATATAGACTTCCTTGATTAGTATGGTTGACAAGGCCGTCATGAACATCTGCACAACAAGACATAGGCTGACAAGGCCATACAATATCTATATACATGAGAACTATCTACAAGTCTCTAAAGAAGTACACGAACATCATAAGGTCGGGATAGGGCCCCGCCATACCCATATGTACACAACATTGTACCAATTTAAGACCGCAACTCCGGGACAAGTGCAGTGCTCCGATGCCAACATTGAGTGGGGAAACCTACTGATGCGAACCGTCACCCTTTCTATCAAAACCTGTTGGCATGAAACATTGTGTCCCCATGCAAAGGGACGTCAGTACGAATAAAGTACCTAGTATGTAAGACAGAAAACAACATAAGTGAGACATGAAAGTAACATGAGATATGAAGATCAACTTGAACATCTGAAATGCCTCTGATTGCCATGATATGCATAAGTACCGTATATATTCCTATATGAAGCCATTGTTTAAATAACACCATCACTCCTCTGTGGGAATCATCATCATAATAACCAACTAATCAGTGGTGCATTTACTACGCTGTCGTACATAAATATGCATATATAATGCCATCAAGCCACTGTGGGCATCATACCATAGTAGTATCATATGTGTATAAGTATATATGAATGATAAAAGAACATTTCGAGCCTATCAGAGTAACGTAAGGTCGTTGCATCTCCGATTATATTATGAACTTCATCACCATCATTACGTACCTCAATGGGACTTTAGATTTATACATATAGACTTCCTTGATTAGTATGGCTGACAAGGCCGTCATGAACATCTGCACAACAAGACATAGGCTGACAAGGCCATACAATATCTATATACATGACAACTATCTACAAGTCTCTAAAGATGTACATGAACATCATAAGGTCGGGATAGGGCCCCGCCATACCCATATGTACACAAAATTGTACCAAATTAAGACCGCAACTCCGGGACATGTGCAGTGCTCCGATGCCAACACTGAGTGGGGAAACCTACTGATGCGAACCGTCACCCTGTCTATCAAAACCTGTTGGCATGAAACATTGTGTCCCCATGCAAAGGGACGTCAGTACGAATAAAGTACCTAGGATGTAAGATAGAAAACAACATAAGTGAGACATGAAAGTAACATGATATACGAAGATCAACTTGAACATCTGAAATGCCTCTGAAGGCCATGATATGCATAAGTACCGTATATATTCCTATATGAAGCCATTGTTTAAATAACGCCATCACTCCTCTGTGGGCATCATCATCATAATAACCAACTAATCAGTGGTGCATTTATTACGCTGTCGTACATAAATATGCATATATAATGCCATCAAGCCTCTGTGGGCATCATACCATAGCAGTATCATATATGTATAAGTATATATGAATGATAAAAGAACATTTCGAGCCTATCAGAGTAACGTAAGGTCGTTGCATATCCGATTATATTATGAACTTCATCACCATCATTATGTACCTCAATGGGACTTAAGATTTATACATATAGAGTTCCTTGATTAGTATGGTTGACAAGGCCGTCATGAACATCTGCACAACAAGACATAGGCTGACAAGGCCATACAATATCTATATACATGAGAACTATCTACAAGTCTCTAAACAAGTACGTGAACATCATAAGGTCGGGATAGGGCCCCGCCATACCCATATGTACACAAAATTGTACCAAATTAAGACCGCAACTCCGGGACAAGTGCAGTGCTCCGATGCCAACACTGAGTGGGGAAACCTACTGTCACGACCCAGCCCCGTGGGCCGCGACTGGTGTCCTTCTGGGACACCCCAAACGAACTCACACCCAGACCATCGTAATCAGACTCGTCCGAACTCAACGTACGTTATTCGAACTCATCATCGTAATCAGACATCTACCGAACACTTATCCTAAGCAGTCGCCCGTACAAATCAAACAAATCACAAATCAAAAAGGAGGCGGAATATACATCGCCAAATTTCACACACACACATCAGAAGGGTGGCGGAATGCACATCGCCCCCAAATGCATACACATACATACAAACTCAGAGGCCGACTTGGCCATAGTAGCGTACGGGCCGCTTAAGAACGCAAAACAGACTCACATGCAAACACACCGGACCCACGACCCACAAATCTGACTACAGGCCTCTAGACAGAACAGAACATAAGAACATAGGACGGGACAGGGCCCCGCCGTACCCACCCATCCAAATACAGAATACAGACACAACAAAAGATATGTACCAAGAGTAGGCTCCGGATCAAGGGGAGCTTTCCAAAACAGCAGAATGAGTAGCCTAAACTGGAGGACCACCCAAACGAGCTTCTGTACCTGCGGGCATGAAACACAGCCCCCGAAGAAACGGGGGTCAGTACGGGAGAAGTACTGAGTATGTAAAGCAGAAGGTACAGAAATCACAAACATAGCTGGAGTCAGAAAGAACAAACACACCAACATCACAAACAAAGCAAACCTGCGCGGGAGGCGAACGTACAAATGCAAATCAAATCATGTATAGGGTTTAGGAACGTGGTCACCCCCCGACGCTGGTGCCACAACACATCATAACTCCAGAAGTTTTCAAATCTCCGTACAGTCTCCAGACACATCATATCACACACACATCACATCATCAGAACATATCAAATGCCATATCACATCATAACTCCATAAACGGTAACCGGCCCTATGGCGAGGCCTCGGAAACCGTAACACATCATAACTCCCGAATATAGTATAGCGCGCACGATCACAAAGTCGGCCCGGGTACCGACGAACGAAGTCATAGCAGACAGCACGAACAGAGTAGTGCCGAAACCATATGCATATTAAAAATAATTTGTCGAACTCAACATATCGTTTACATATAGATAGATACTGACGCCAGAAGGCTCGGAGTAGGAATCGAATTGATAAAAGTAGGCATATAAAGGTTACGAAGTTCCAAACTGTCAAATTCGTAAGAAAACTGTTCATAAGTCATTTTTCCGGAATTCTCACATAATCCCAAAGTACAGAACATGCATTAATGGCATAGGAAGTTTCAAACACATCCTTGAGTCATAAACAGAAGATTGCGAATCATAACAGACACAAGCGAATCAAACAAACCGAATAAGGGGAGCCTCGGGGCTCGCGGGCCCACCTCGGGTCAAATTGAGGCGGCGGACACAAATCACAGACTTTCGGCTCCATAGAGCCATCTACGAAAGTTTCGAAGGGTTTCGGACACAACAGCACAAGTTATGGAGGTACGAACATTCTTTTAACCAAAAGTGACAAAAAGGGTTCAATCGCGCTGAGTGAATAGTGCTCGAACTTGAACTTCGATTTCCAAGAGCAGGGTTATTCCCGAGATTCCGAAATTTACCTAGTGGGTCTAGGACATGCCAAAAGAATGAGAGGTAGGCTTTACATACCTGGTTGGCGCCTTACGCTCCTCAAATCGCAATTCCCGTTTCGTCCAGAAACTGCAAATGGTCACTTTTACCAGTTACTATTCATGAGAATTATCATTTTAGTCTTTGGGCTATATTTGGCTACCGAAATTTCGGCAGCACTTCCCCTATAAATCTAACACCCCCGAGACTTAGCTCGGCTCAAAATACAACAACAACAACAGCCCAAACATCATTAAACCATACAAACCACAACCATATTACATTAACTTCGAAATTTCACTTTAATACACAAGTTGGCAAATTCTTGATTCAACTTCAAAATTCCAAATTTATTTTCACATTAGTCCATTCATTCACTCATTCTCAATTATTCAAACACACTACATACAAGTTCCAAATCACATACAAACATCCCCAAAGTTCACTACTTTCCAATTTTCATTCAAAACACCAAAAGTTACGACGAACGTTCTAACTTGCGTCGTTTCATTCCAAACTCATTATCATCAACCATAAATCATATATATACTATGATATACATAAATATACCGGAGGCATACACTTTCCGATAACATCCGAAATTATTTTCTAACACCAACTCAATTCTTTAATCAATCCTTGACAACATAATGATCACAACAACACCTTATTCAAACTTAACAAGCTCAAATTCTTATGCCTTGCACCACATGGAACTCACGGCCAAACACACCCTTTTTTACACACACACCATGCACAAACACAACACCATTCCAAAATCTTCATGCTAATTCAATCACTAACACATATATCTCCATTTCATAACATAAAAACATTGAAATCTTACCTCTTTCTTTAAATTCCGATTCGCCGCAAACGTCGTCCTCTCGTCAAACTAGTTGTACCACCACGAAGAGCACCTCGAACCCATCAATTATTCTAAAGAGGCTAAGTATTTGGATTAGAAACAAAGGCCAAGATTTTTTTTATTTTATTTTTTTCTTTCAAGGGTTCTCGGCCGAGAGCCTTGATGAATGCCCCTTCTCTTTTTTTTTTTTTGTTTTGATCTCAACTCTTGATAACTTCTAAAGGTTGGCATGATATATATCCAAAATAGGAGTCATGTGCATAGCACATGACTCTTTAAAAGTGGCCTTGGGCCTCACTTGGCCGTCCACTCTCCATGTTTTGGGCCTCCATTTTTTTGTATTCAATTTTTCTTGGCCCGATTCATTAAAAGTCCCGTTTTGTAATTCCCGAAACTAATTTCCGAAGTTCCAAATTTACCCTCGGCCTTCCCCGACGTCTTAACATTAATAACTCCATAACCAACATATTCATATTCACCAAAATCAAAATATTTCCTCAACACACAAATCTTCTTTATTTCTTGATTTCCCGTTATACGAAAATACGGGACATAACATTCTCCCCCCCTTAAGAACATTCGTCCTCGAATGTTGAATCGACCTCATGGGTGTCGTACAACTCTGGGGGGTTCTTTTGATAGTTGTCCTTTATTGATTTCTCCGACATGGCTCCTTTACAAATACTTGGGGTAGATTTTTCACATCACTGACCCAAATACCTCCATAATACATTTTCTCATACTTTACGCAATCACCGAACTCTGCACTATATTCTTGTAAGGGACGGACGCTTCCCAGACATCATCGTCAATATCATCTTCTTTTCACACTCCTGAGTTTCCTTACCACATCGTCGTAATCTCACTTTACTTCATATCAGACACTTCATGCCCAACAGATTCAGAACTAAAACCGAACGGGTTCATAATCGGAAGCAGACATACTCAACTATGGCGGTTGGATTCGTAGTCAACATCGAAGGTACGGAAGCATATCAGACACATCTGAGATCGAAATCAGACGTATAAAGGCGTATCAAACGAACTCGTAGGCAGAATCAGACACACTAAGATATACCAAACAGATTCACAATCAAAGCCAGTCGTACGGAATCATATCGAACAGACCCGAATTCAGAAGCAAACATACAGAGTGGTTTCATACCGAATCGTGATCAGACAAACCGAAGGGTATCAAACACACACGCGGTCAAAATCAAACGCATCGAAGCATATCAGACGGATTTATATCCAGAGTCAGACCCACAGAGGTGCGCCAGACAGAAACGGATTCGGAATCGAAGCGCACAAAAGGTTCATCGGACGGGAACCTAGTCGAGCGCAGAAGTACAGAGGTGTACTAGGTAGAGCCTCATCAGACTCGGAAGTGCAAAAGCGCCACAGATAGGATGTCAATTAAGGATCAAATCATTCCTATTAAGGCTTCAATAATTCATGATAATCCCCTTTATTTGCAAACTCACTCACCAAGTCGTCACACAATTTACCTTGCGTCTTACGTACCAACTCCTTCAAAGATTCCAATTACTCACACTGCTTATCTTTTATTTATCACAACATCAGTTTCCGGGGCTCGGCTCTCAACCCACCTGGCACTGAATGAAAATCATACACACACACATACACACGTTTACTCATACCTTACTGGCGAACATCTCTGGCTGTTATTCAAATTCGTTCAATTTCCCAAGAGGTGTTGTACCCTTTTCTTTGTGCCCATTTAGTCCGCCTCGCTCCGCGCGACTCCCGAAAGGGCACTAATTATTCCACGCACAGTCTATTTACCTTTTGGTTACCCCAAATTTTCATTTACATTAATCATACTTACATTTATGAAAAACTTAGCATTACTTCCCAGGGGGTCACCCATCCCAGAATTGCTCTGGCTTGAGCACGCTTAACCCCGAAACTTTCACGCATTTTGATGCGTTAGGGCTGATATAATTCCATCAATTGCCCTGCACGACCTTTGTCACGCAATTTTTGGCCAAACGGGGTCTTAGCAAACCTTTCGGAAATTTTTCGTAGCGGGTCCCACTCTCGGCTAAGCCGTACCATTACCTTGTCGCCTTTCTGAATCCCCAACATTCACTTTCGTACACATATACATATGATCACAACTAACCCACGAATTTAAGCCTCCAAATAGTCGATGTGATCCGATAGAAATGCCACCGTAAGGTGTTCTCTGGCCGCCGACAGAAGAAAACTAAAGCCCGATAAGTATCGCGGAGCCTTTTGTACTTAGTCTACGTATTTACTTCTATATTTCTGGAAAAATTTGGGCAGAGTTTCCTCTGTATTTCTTACTATCCGAAACCTGTACACCAGAAATACCAACCACGCCTCACAGGGCCAACACATATGTACACACATACACATCATATCACGTCGTAACGCAGCCACACAGGGCTGATGACTTCAAATAGGAATTATAACATCGTCGACACTTACCACACGTGCCCAACTCAAACGGCATTGGAGGCGTTTTCCTGTTTTCCTTCATCCAGGATTTCCAAAATCACTCGGACGGTGGGGATATTTAGTCGCCCTTGCCTTGGGTCACCCGGTCTCTAATTCCTTTAAATTTCCGTCGTCTTCACAGGACAACGTTTTGCGAATATCATACACATATAGAAAATTCTAAAAACTCATACACTTATAAATAATCAATATCGGGTCTGACCTGGGGAGCTGCCGTGAGAGGTATGTCCACTATCATCCACATCTGTCTGCTCCCTGCCTATCCGGTCTCCATTATTACCCGCATCTGAATCGGAGGGATACGGACGATCAGTCAAATCCCGGCTCACTAACGACCCAGGCCAAGAACCGGAGAAATCCATAGCACTCTCCGAGGTGGCTGGGCTATCAGGGTTCTCCCTAACGATAAGAGCTGGCGCATATTTGAAAATCTCCTCCTGAGTCATCCCAGAAGAATGCTCCGATGGGCCTGCCTCATCACTATCCTCCTCCGCGGAGGTAAGAAGCTCCGGAGGGGTCATCGCCAGATCCCCTGAGATATCTGTGTCGTAGCCATCCTCCACGGGATCCTCCGCCCCAGGAATCGGGGACTCTGGAGGGGTCGTAGAGGGGTCCTCCGACGGATCCGTATCGTAGCTATCCTCCGGGGAATCCTCCGAAGGATCCGTCTCGATCGAGTAACTGGGGCCCTGCCTACTCGGCCCCGGTGACAGCCTGGGGGCCTTCTTGGCACCCCCATCCTCATCGTCGGAAGCCGTCCTCTTCATCCTTCACCAACCTACAATCACCTACACGGAGAGGGTCAGAAATAATTTCCCAAAATACTGACGCTAACACTCTTTTTGGAGCCTTGCTGTGAACACAGCAATGCGTTGGGAGGAACCATCCTAACAGTATAGCTTTATCGCACGATCTAAGATTCCAAAGAAAGGGCAACACAACATCCTAGATGTCCTGTAGCTCCTTGTTTATAGATGTGGTGCACAACACATCGATAAACAAGACTCTACTAGACACGGCCTGTAGACATTCCGAGGACAAACCGCTCTGATACCACTTTTGTCACGACCCAGCCCCGTGGGCCGCGACTGGTGTCCTTCTGGGACACCCCAAACGAACTCACACCCAGACCATCGTAATCAGACTCGTCCGAACTCAACGTACGTTATTCGAACTCATCATCGTAATCAGACATCTACCGAACACTTATCCTAAGCAGTCGCCCGTACAAATCAAACAAATCACAAATCAAAAAGGAGGCGGAATATACATCGCCAAATTTCACACACACACATCAGAAGGGTGGCGGAATGCACATCGCCCCCAAATGCATACACATACATACAAACTCAGAGGCCGACTTGGCCATAGTAGCGTACGGGCCGCTTAAGAACGCAAAACAGACTCACATGCAAACACACCGGACCCACGACCCACAAATCTGACTACAGGCCTCTAGACAGAACAGAACATAAGAACATAGGACGGGACAGGGCCCCGCCGTACCCACCCATCCAAATACAGAATACAGACACAACAAAAGATATGTACCAAGAGTAGGCTCCGGATCAAGGGGAGCTTTCCAACACAGCAGAATGAGTAGCCTAAACTGGAGGACCACCCAAACGAGCTTCTGTACCTGCGGGCATGAAACACAGCCCCCGAAGAAACGGGGGTCAGTACGGGAGAAGTACTGAGTATGTAAAGCAGAAGGTACAGAAATCACAAACATAGCTGGAGTCAGAAAGAACAAACACACCAACATCACAAACAAAGCAAACCTGCGCGGGAGGCGAACGTACAAATGCAAATCAAATCATGTATAGGGTTTAGGAACGTGGTCACCCCCCGACGCTGGTGCCACAACACATCATAACTCCAGAAGTTTTCAAATCTCCGTACAGTCTCCAGACACATCATATCACACACACATCACATCATCAGAACATATCAAATGCCATATCACATCATAACTCCATAAACGGTAACCGGCCCTATGGCGAGGCCTCGGAAACCGTAACACATCATAACTCCCGAATATAGTATAGCGCGCACGATCACAAAGTCGGCCCGGGTACCGACGAACGAAGTCATAGCAGACAGCACGAACAGAGTAGTGCCGAAACCATATGCATATTAAAAATAATTTGTCGAACTCAACATATCGTTTACATATAGATAGATACTGACGCCAGAAGGCTCGGAGTAGGAATCGAATTGATAAAAGTAGGCATATAAAGGTTACGAAGTTCCAAACTGTCAAATTCGTAAGAAAACTGTTCATAAGTCATTTTTCCGGAATTCTCACATAATCCCAAAGTACAGAACATGCATTAATGGCATAGGAAGTTTCAAACACATCCTTGAGTCATAAACAGAAGATTGCGAATCATAACAGACATAAGCGAATCAAACAAACCGAATAAGGGGAGCCTCGGGGCTCGCGGGCCCACCTCGGGTCAAATTGAGGCGGCGGACACAAATCACAGACTTTCGGCTCCATAGAGCCATCTACGAAAGTTTCGAAGGGTTTCGGACACAACAGCACAAGTTATGGAGGTACGAACATTCTTTTAACCAAAAGTGACAAAAAGGGTTCAATCGCGCTGAGTGAATAGTGCTCGAACTTGAACTTCGATTTCCAAGAGCAGGGTTATTCCCGAGATTCCGAAATTTACCTAGTGGGTCTAGGACATGCCAAAAGAATGAGAGGTAGGCTTTACATACCTGGTTGGCGCCTTACGCTCCTCAAATCGCAATTCCCGTTTCGTCCAGAAACTGCAAATGGTCACTTTTACCAGTTACTATTCATGAGAATTATCATTTTAGTCTTTGGGCTATATTTGGCTACCGAAATTTCGGCAGCACTTCCCCTATAAATCTAACACCCCCGAGACTTAGCTCGGCTCAAAATACAACAACAACAACAGCCCAAACATCATTAAACCATACAAACCACAACCATATTACATTAACTTCGAAATTTCACTTTAATACACAAGTTGGCAAATTCTTGATTCAACTTCAAAATTCCAAATTTATTTTCACATTAGTCCATTCATTCACTCATTCTCAATTATTCAAACACACTACATACAAGTTCCAAATCACATACAAACATCCCCAAAGTTCACTACTTTCCAATTTTCATTCAAAACACCAAAAGTTACGACGAACGTTCTAACTTGCGTCGTTTCATTCCAAACTCATTATCATCAACCATAAATCATATATATACTATGATATACATAAATATACCGGAGGCATACACTTTCCGATAACATCCGAAATTATTTTCTAACACCAACTCAATTCTTTAATCAATCCTTGACAACATAATGATCACAACAACACCTTATTCAAACTTAACAAGCTCAAATTCTTATGCCTTGCACCACATGGAACTCACGGCCAAACACACCCTTTTTTACACACACACCATGCACAAACACAACACCATTCCAAAATCTTCATGCTAATTCAATCACTAACACATATATCTCCATTTCATAACATAAAAACATTGAAATCTTACCTCTTTCTTTAAATTCCGATTCGCCGCAAACGTCGTCCTCTCGTCAAACTAGTTGTACCACCACGAAGAGCACCTCGAACCCATCAATTATTCTAAAGAGGCTAAGTATTTGGATTAGAAACAAAGGCCAAGATTTTTTTTTTTTTTTTTTTTTTCTTTCAAGGGTTCTCGGCCGAGAGCCTTGATGAATGCCCCTTCTCTTTTTTTTTTTTTGTTTTGATCTCAACTCTTGATAACTTCTAAAGGTTGGCATGATATATATCCAAAATAGGAGTCGTGTGCATAGCACATGACTCTTTAAAAGTGGCCTTGGGCCTCACTTGGCCGTCCACTCTCCATGTTTTGGGCCTCCATTTTTTTGTATTCAATTTTTCTTGGCCCGATTCATTAAAAGTCCCGTTTTGTAATTCCCGAAACTAATTTCCGAAGTTCCAAATTTACCCTCGGCCTTCCCCGACGTCTTAACATTAATAACTCCATAACCAACATATTCATATTCACCAAAATCAAAATATTTCCTCAACACACAAATCTTCTTTATTTCTTGATTTCCCGTTATACGAAAATACGGGACATAACACCTACTGATGCGAACCATCACCCTGTCTATCAAAACCTGTTGGCATGAAACATTGTGTCCCACAGCAAAGGGACGTCAGTACGAATAAAGTACCTAGTATGTGAGACAGAAAACAACATAAGTCAGACATGAAAGTAACATGAGATACGAAGATCAACTTGAACATCTGAAATGCCTCTGAGGGCCATGATATGCATAAGTACCGTATATATTCCTATATGACGCCATTGTTTAAATAACGCCATCACTCCTCTGTCGGCATCATCATCATAATAACCAACTAATCAGTGGTGCATTTATTACGCTGTCGTACATAAATATGCATATATAATGCCATCAAGCCTCTGTGGGCATCATACCATAGTAGTATCATACGTGTATAAGTATATATGAATGATAAAAGAACATTCCGAGCCTATCAGAGTAACGTAAGGTCGTTGCATCTCCGATTATATTATGAACTTCATCACCATTATTATGTACCTCAATGGGACTTAAGATTTATACATATAGACTTCCTTGATTAGTATGGTTGACAAGGCCGTCATGAACATCTGCACAACAAGACATAGGCTGACAAGGCCATACAATATCTATATACATGACAACTATCTACAAGTCTCTAAAGAAGTACATGAACATCATAAGGTCGGGATAGGGTCCCGCCATACCCATACGTACACAAAATTGTACCAAATTAAGACCGCAACTCCGGGATAAGTGCAGTGCTCCGATGCCAACACTGAGTGGGGAAACCTACTGATGCGAACCGTCACCCTGTCTATCAAAACCTGTTGGCATGAAATATTGTGTCCCACAGCAAAGGGACGTCAGTACGAATAAAGTACCTAGTATGTAAGACAGAAAACAACATAAGTGAGACATGAAAGTAACATGAGTTATGAAGATCAACTTGAACATCTGAAATGCCTCTGAGGGCCATGATATGCATAAGTACCGTATATATTCCTATATGAAGCCATTGTTTAAATAACGCCATCACTCCTCTGTGGGCATCATCATCATAATAACCAACTAATCAGTGGTGCATTTATTACGCTGTCGTACATAAATATGCATATATAATGCCATCAAGCCTCTGTGGGCATCATACCATAGTAGTATCATATGTGTATAAGTATATATGAATGATAAAAGAACATTTCGAGCCTATCAGAGTAACGTAAGGTCGTTGCATCTCCGATTATATTATAAACTTCATCACCATCATTACGTACCTCAATGGGACTTTAGATTTATACATATAGACTTCCTTGATTAGTATGGCTGACAAGGCCGTCATGTACATCTGCACAACAAGACATAGGCTGACAAGGCCATACAATATCTATATACATGACAACTATCTACAAGTCTCTAAAGAAGTACATAAACATCATAAGGTCGGGATAGGGCCCCGCCATACCCATATGTACACAAAATTGTACCAAATTAAGACCGCAACTCCGGGACAAGTGCAGTGCTCCAATGCCAACACATGAGTGGGGAAACCTACTGAAGCGAACCGTCACCCTGTCTATCAAAACCTGTTGGCATGAAACATTGTGTCCCCATGCAAAGGGACGTCAGTACGAATAAAGTACCTAGTATGTAAGACAGAAAACAACATAAGTGAGACATGAAAGTAACATGAGATACGAAGATCAACTTGAACATCTGAAATGCCTCTGAGGGCCATGATATGCATAAGTACCGTATATATTCCTATATGACGCCATTGTTTAAATAACGCCATCACTCCTCTGTGGGCATCATCATCATAATAACCAACTAATCAGTGGTGCATTTATTACGCTGTCGTACATAAATATGCATATATAATGCCATCAAGCCTCTGTGGGCATCATACCATAGTAGTATCATATGTGTATAAGTATATATGAATGATAAAAGAACATTTCGAGCCTATCAGAGTAACGTAAGGTCGTTGCATCTCCGATTATATTATGAACTTCATCACCATCATTATGTACCTCAATGGGACTTAAGATTTATACATATAGACTTCCTTGATTAGTATGGCTGACAAGGCCGTCATGAACATCTGCACAACAAGACATAGGCTGACAAGGCCATACAATATCTATATACATGACAACTATCTACAAGTCTCTAAAGAAGTACATAAACATCATAAGGTCGGGATAGGGCCCCGCCATACCCATATGTACACAAAATTGTACCAAATTAAGACCGCAACTCCGGGACAAGTGCAGTGCTCCGATGCCAACACTGAGTGGGGAAACCTACTGAATGCGAACCGTCACCCTGTCTATCAAAACCTGTTGGCATGAAACATTGTGTCCCCATGCAAAGGGACGTCAGTACGAATAAAGTACCTAGTATGTAAGACAGAAAACAACATAAGTGAGACATGAAAGTAACATGAGATACGAAGATCAACTTGAACATCTGAAATGCCTCTGAGGGCCATGATATGCATAAGTACCGTATATATTCCTATATGACGCCATTGTTTAAATAACGCCATCACTCCTCTGTGGGCATCATCATCATAATAACCAACTAATCAGTGGTGCATTTATTACGCTGTCGTACATAAATATGCATATATAATGCCATCAAGCCTCTGTGGGCATCATACCATAGTAGTATCATATGTGTATAAGTATATATGAATGATAAAAGAACATTTCGAGCCTATCAGAGTAACGTAAGGTCGTTGCATCTCCGATTATATTATGAACTTCATCACCATCATTATGTACCTCAATGGGACTTAAGATTTATACATATAGACTTCCTTGATTAGTATGGCTTGACAAGGCCGTCATGAACATCTGCACAACAAGACATAGGCTGACAAGGCCATACAATATCTATATACATGACAACTATCTACAAGTCTCTAAAGAAGTACATGAACATCATAAGGTCGGGATAGGGTCCCCGCCATACCCATATGTACACAAAATTGTACCAAATTAAGACCGCAACTCCGGGACAAGTGCAGTGCTCCGATGCCAACACTGAGTGGGGAAACCTACTGATGCGAACCGTCACCCTGTCTATCAAAACCTGTTGGCATGAAACATTGTGTCCCCATGCAAAGGGACGTCAGTACGAATAAAGTACCTAGTATGTAAGACAGAAAACAACATAAGTGAGACATGAAAGTAACATGAGATACGAAGATCAACTTGAACATCTGAAATGCCTCTGAGGGCCATGATATGCATAAGTACCGTATATATTCCTATATGAAGCCATTGTTTAAATAACGCCATCACTCCTCTGTGGGCATCATCATCATAATAACCAACTAATCAGTGGTGCATTTATTACGCTGTCGTACATAAATATGCATATATAATGCCATCAAGCCTCTGTGGGCATCATACCATAGTAGTATCATATGTGTATAAGTATATATGAATGATAAAAGAACATTTCGAGCCTATCAGAGTAACGTAAGGTCGTTGCATCTCCGATTATATTATGAACTTCATCACCATCATTATGTACCTCAATGGGACTTAAGATTTATACATATAGACTTCCTTGATTAGTATGGCTGACAAGGCCGTCATGAACATCTGCACAACAAGACATAGGCTGACAAGGCCATACAATATCTATATACATGACAACTATCTACAAGTCTCTAAAGAAGTACATGAACATCATAAGGTCGGGATAGGGTCCCCGCCATACCCATATGTACACAAAATTGTACCAAATTAAGACCGCAACTCCGGGACAAGTGCAGTGCTCCGATGCCAACACTGAGTGGGGAAACCTACTGATGCGAACCGTCACCCTGTCTATCAAAACCTGTTGGCATGAAACATTGTGTCCCCATGCAAAGGGACGTCAGTACGAATAAAGTACCTAGTATGTAAGACAGAAAACAACATAAGTGAGACATGAAAGTAACATGAGATACGAAGATCAACTTGAACATCTGAAATGCCTCTGAGGGCCATGATATGCATAAGTACCGTATATATTCCTATATGACGCCATTGTTTAAATAACGCCATCACTCCTCTGTGGGCATCATCATCATAATAACCAACTAATCAGTGGTGCATTTATTACGCTGTCGTACATAAATATGCATATATAATGCCATCAAGCCTCTGTGGGCATCATACCATAGTAGTATCATATGTGTATAAGTATATATGAATGATAAAAGAACATTTCGAGCCTATCAGAGTAACGTAAGGTCGTTGCATCTCCGATTATATTATGAACTTCATCACCATCATTATGTACCTCAATGGGACTTAAGATTTATACATATAGACTTCCTTGATTAGTATGGCTTGACAAGGCCGTCATGAACATCTGCACAACAAGACATAGGCTGACAAGGCCATACAATATCTATATACATGACAACTATCTACAAGTCTCTAAAGAAGTACATGAACATCATAAGGTCGGGATAGGGTCCCCGCCATACCCATATGTACACAAAATTGTACCAAATTAAGACCGCAACTCCGGGACAAGTGCAGTGCTCCGATGCCAACACTGAGTGGGGAAACCTACTGATGCGAACCGTCACCCTGTCTATCAAAACCTGTTGGCATGAAACATTGTGTCCCCATGCAAAGGGACGTCAGTACGAATAAAGTACCTAGTATGTAAGACAGAAAACAACATAAGTGAGACATGAAAGTAACATGAGATACGAAGATCAACTTGAACATCTGAAATGCCTCTGAGGGCCATGATATGCATAAGTACCGTATATATTCCTATATGAAGCCATTGTTTAAATAACGCCATCACTCCTCTGTGGGCATCATCATCATAATAACCAACTAATCAGTGGTGCATTTATTACGCTGTCGTACATAAATATGCATATATAATGCCATCAAGCCTCTGTGGGCATCATACCATAGTAGTATCATATGTGTATAAGTATATATGAATGATAAAAGAACATTTCGAGCCTATCAGAGTAACGTAAGGTCGTTGCATCTCCGATTATATTATGAACTTCATCACCATCATTATGTACCTCAATGGGACTTAAGATTTATACATATAGACTTCCTTGATTAGTATGGCTGACAAGGCCGTCATGAACATCTGCACAACAAGACATAGGCTGACAAGGCCATACAATATCTATATACATGACAACTATCTACAAGTCTCTAAAGAAGTACATGAACATCATAAGGTCGGGATAGGGCCCCGCCATACCCATATGTACACAAAATTGTACCAAATTAAGACCGCAACTCCGGGACAAGTGCAGTGCTCCGATGCCAACACTGAGTGGGGAAACCTACTGATGCGAACCGTCACCCTGTCTATCAAAACCTGTTGGCATGAAACATTGTGTCCCCATGCAAAGGGACGTCAGTACGAATAAAGTACCTAGTATGTAAGACAGAAAACAACATAAGTGAGACATGAAAGTAACATGAGATACGAAGATCAACTTGAACATCTGAAATGCCTCTGAGGGCCATGATATGCATAAGTACCGTATATATTCCTATATGACGCCATTGTTTAAATAACGCCATCACTCCTCTGTGGGCATCATCATCATAATAACCAACTAATCAGTGGTGCATTTATTACGCTGTCGTACATAAATATGCATATATAATGCCATCAAGCCTCTGTGGGCATCATACCATAGTAGTATCATATGTGTATAAGTATATATGAATGATAAAAGAACATTTCGAGCCTATCAGAGTAACGTAAGGTCGTTGCATCTCCGATTATATTATGAACTTCATCACCATCATTATGTACCTCAATGGGACTTAAGATTTATACATATAGACTTCCTTGATTAGTATGGCTGACAAGGCCGTCATGAACATCTGCACAACAAGACATAGGCTGACAAGGCCATACAATATCTATATACATGACAACTATCTACAAGTCTCTAAAGAAGTACATGAACATCATAAGGTCGGGATAGGGCCCCGCCATACCCATATGTACACAAAATTGTACCAAATTAAGACCGCAACTCCGGGACAAGTGCAGTGCTCCGATGCCAACACTGAGTGGGGAAACCTACTGATGCGAACCGTCACCCTGTCTATCAAAACCTGTTGGCATGAAACATTGTGTCCCCATGCAAAGGGACGTCAGTACGAATAAAGTACCTAGTATGTAAGACAGAAAACAACATAAGTGAGACATGAAAGTAACATGAGATACGAAGATCAACTTGAACATCTGAAATGCCTCTGAGGGCCATGATATGCATAAGTACCGTATATATTCCTATATGACGCCATTGTTTAAATAACGCCATCACTCCTCTGTGGGCATCATCATCATAATAACCAACTAATCAGTGGTGCATTTATTACGCTGTCGTACATAAATATGCATATATAATGCCATCAAGCCTCTGTGGGCATCATACCATAGTAGTATCATATGTGTATAAGTATATATGAATGATAAAAGAACATTTCGAGCCTATCAGAGTAACGTAAGGTCGTTGCATCTCCGATTATATTATGAACTTCATCACCATCATTATGTACCTCAATGGGACTTAGATTTATACATATAGACTTCCTTGATTAGTATGGCTGACAAGGCCGTCATGAACATCTGCACAACAAGACATAGGCTGACAAGGCCATACAATATCTATATACATGACAACTATCTACAAGTCTCTAAAGAAGTACATGAACATCATAAGGTCGGGATAGGGCCCCGCCATACCCATATGTACACAAAATTGTACCAAATTAAGACCGCAACTCCGGGACAAGTGCAGTGCTCCGATGCCAACACTGAGTGGGGAAACCTACTGATGCGAACCGTCACCCTGTCTATCAAAACCTGTTGGCATGAAACATTGTGTCCCCATGCAAAGGGACGTCAGTACGAATAAAGTACCTAGTATGTAAGACAGAAAACAACATAAGTGAGACATGAAAGTAACATGAGATACGAAGATCAACTTGAACATCTGAAATGCCTCTGAGGGCCATGATATGCATAAGTACCGTATATATTCCTATATGACGCCATTGTTTAAATAACGCCATCACTCCTCTGTGGGCATCATCATCATAATAACCAACTAATCAGTGGTGCATTTATTACGCTGTCGTACATAAATATGCATATATAATGCCATCAAGCCTCTGTGGGCATCATACCATAGTAGTATCATATGTGTATAAGTATATATGAATGATAAAAGAACATTTCGAGCCTATCAGAGTAACGTAAGGTCGTTGCATCTCCGATTATATTATGAACTTCATCACCATCATTATGTACCTCAATGGGACTTAAGATTTATACATATAGACTTCCTTGATTAGTATGGCTGACAAGGCCGTCATGAACATCTGCACAACAAGACATAGGCTGACAAGGCCATACAATATCTATATACATGACAACTATCTACAAGTCTCTAAAGAAGTACATGAACATCATAAGGTCGGGATAGGGCCCCGCCATACCCATATGTACACAAAATTGTACCAAATTAAGACCGCAACTCCGGGACAAGTGCAGTGCTCCGATGCCAACACTGAGTGGGGAAACCTACTGATGCGAACCGTCACCCTGTCTATCAAAACCTGTTGGCATGAAACATTGTGTCCCCATGCAAAGGGACGTCAGTACGAATAAAGTACCTAGTATGTAAGACAGAAAACAACATAAGTGAGACATGAAAGTAACATGAGATACGAAGATCAACTTGAACATCTGAAATGCCTCTGAGGGCCATGATATGCATAAGTACCGTATATATTCCTATATGACGCCATTGTTTAAATAACGCCATCACTCCTCTGTGGGCATCATCATCATAATAACCAACTAATCAGTGGTGCATTTATTACGCTGTCGTACATAAATATGCATATATAATGCCATCAAGCCTCTGTGGGCATCATACCATAGTAGTATCATATGTGTATAAGTATATATGAATGATAAAAGAACATTTCGAGCCTATCAGAGTAACGTAAGGTCGTTGCATCTCCGATTATATTATGAACTTCATCACCATCATTATGTACCTCAATGGGACTTAGATTTATACATATAGACTTCCTTGATTAGTATGGCTGACAAGGCCGTCATGAACATCTGCACAACAAGACATAGGCTGACAAGGCCATACAATATCTATATACATGACAACTATCTACAAGTCTCTAAAGAAGTACATGAACATCATAAGGTCGGGATAGGGCCCCGCCATACCCATATGTACACAAAATTGTACCAAATTAAGACCGCAACTCCGGGACAAGTGCAGTGCTCCGATGCCAACACTGAGTGGGGAAACCTACTGATGCGAACCGTCACCCTGTCTATCAAAACCTGTTGGCATGAAACATTGTGTCCCCATGCAAAGGGACGTCAGTACGAATAAAGTACCTAGTATGTAAGACAGAAAACAACATAAGTGAGACATGAAAGTAACATGAGATACGAAGATCAACTTGAACATCTGAAATGCCTCTGAGGGCCATGATATGCATAAGTACCGTATATATTCCTATATGACGCCATTGTTTAAATAACGCCATCACTCCTCTGTGGGCATCATCATCATAATAACCAACTAATCAGTGGTGCATTTATTACGCTGTCGTACATAAATATGCATATATAATGCCATCAAGCCTCTGTGGGCATCATACCATAGTAGTATCATATGTGTATAAGTATATATGAATGATAAAAGAACATTTCGAGCCTATCAGAGTAACGTAAGGTCGTTGCATCTCCGATTATATTATGAACTTCATCACCATCATTATGTACCTCAATGGGACTTAAGATTTATACATATAGACTTCCTTGATTAGTATGGCTGACAAGGCCGTCATGAACATCTGCACAACAAGACATAGGCTGACAAGGCCATACAATATCTATATACATGACAACTATCTACAAGTCTCTAAAGAAGTACATGAACATCATAAGGTCGGGATAGGGCCCCGCCATACCCATATGTACACAAAATTGTACCAAATTAAGACCGCAACTCCGGGACAAGTGCAGTGCTCCGATGCCAACACTGAGTGGGGAAACCTACTGATGCGAACCGTCACCCTGTCTATCAAAACCTGTTGGCATGAAACATTGTGTCCCCATGCAAAGGGACGTCAGTACGAATAAAGTACCTAGTATGTAAGACAGAAAACAACATAAGTGAGACATGAAAGTAACATGAGATACGAAGATCAACTTGAACATCTGAAATGCCTCTGAGGGCCATGATATGCATAAGTACCGTATATATTCCTATATGACGCCATTGTTTAAATAACGCCATCACTCCTCTGTGGGCATCATCATCATAATAACCAACTAATCAGTGGTGCATTTATTACGCTGTCGTACATAAATATGCATATATAATGCCATCAAGCCTCTGTGGGCATCATACCATAGTAGTATCATATGTGTATAAGTATATATGAATGATAAAAGAACATTTCGAGCCTATCAGAGTAACGTAAGGTCGTTGCATCTCCGATTATATTATGAACTTCATCACCATCATTATGTACCTCAATGGGACTTAAGATTTATACATATAGACTTCCTTGATTAGTATGGCTGACAAGGCCGTCATGAACATCTGCACAACAAGACATAGGCTGACAAGGCCATACAATATCTATATACATGACAACTATCTACAAGTCTCTAAAGAAGTACATGAACATCATAAGGTCGGGATAGGGCCCCGCCATACCCATATGTACACAAAATTGTACCAAATTAAGACCGCAACTCCGGGACAAGTGCAGTGCTCCGATGCCAACACTGAGTGGGGAAACCTACTGATGCGAACCGTCACCCTGTCTATCAAAACCTGTTGGCATGAAACATTGTGTCCCCATGCAAAGGGACGTCAGTACGAATAAAGTACCTAGTATGTAAGACAGAAAACAACATAAGTGAGACATGAAAGTAACATGAGATACGAAGATCAACTTGAACATCTGAAATGCCTCTGAGGGCCATGATATGCATAAGTACCGTATATATTCCTATATGACGCCATTGTTTAAATAACGCCATCACTCCTCTGTGGGCATCATCATCATAATAACCAACTAATCAGTGGTGCATTTATTACGCTGTCGTACATAAATATGCATATATAATGCCATCAAGCCTCTGTGGGCATCATACCATAGTAGTATCATATGTGTATAAGTATATATGAATGATAAAAGAACATTTCGAGCCTATCAGAGTAACGTAAGGTCGTTGCATCTCCGATTATATTATGAACTTCATCACCATCATTATGTACCTCAATGGGACTTAAGATTTATACATATAGACTTCCTTGATTAGTATGGCTGACAAGGCCGTCATGAACATCTGCACAACAAGACATAGGCTGACAAGGCCATACAATATCTATATACATGACAACTATCTACAAGTCTCTAAAGAAGTACATGAACATCATAAGGTCGGGATAGGGCCCCGCCATACCCATATGTACACAAAATTGTACCAAATTAAGACCGCAACTCCGGGACAAGTGCAGTGCTCCGATGCCAACACTGAGTGGGGAAACCTACTGATGCGAACCGTCACCCTGTCTATCAAAACCTGTTGGCATGAAACATTGTGTCCCCATGCAAAGGGACGTCAGTACGAATAAAGTACCTAGTATGTAAGACAGAAAACAACATAAGTGAGACATGAAAGTAACATGAGATACGAAGATCAACTTGAACATCTGAAATGCCTCTGAGGGCCATGATATGCATAAGTACCGTATATATTCCTATATGACGCCATTGTTTAAATAACGCCATCACTCCTCTGTGGGCATCATCATCATAATAACCAACTAATCAGTGGTGCATTTATTACGCTGTCGTACATAAATATGCATATATAATGCCATCAAGCCTCTGTGGGCATCATACCATAGTAGTATCATATGTGTATAAGTATATATGAATGATAAAAGAACATTTCGAGCCTATCAGAGTAACGTAAGGTCGTTGCATCTCCGATTATATTATGAACTTCATCACCATCATTATGTACCTCAATGGGACTTAAGATTTATACATATAGACTTCCTTGATTAGTATGGCTGACAAGGCCGTCATGAACATCTGCACAACAAGACATAGGCTGACAAGGCCATACAATATCTATATACATGACAACTATCTACAAGTCTCTAAAGAAGTACATGAACATCATAAGGTCGGGATAGGGCCCCGCCATACCCATATGTACACAAAATTGTACCAAATTAAGACCGCAACTCCGGGACAAGTGCAGTGCTCCGATGCCAACACTGAGTGGGGAAACCTACTGATGCGAACCGTCACCCTGTCTATCAAAACCTGTTGGCATGAAACATTGTGTCCCCATGCAAAGGGACGTCAGTACGAATAAAGTACCTAGTATGTAAGACAGAAAACAACATAAGTGAGACATGAAAGTAACATGAGATACGAAGATCAACTTGAACATCTGAAATGCCTCTGAGGGCCATGATATGCATAAGTACCGTATATATTCCTATATGACGCCATTGTTTAAATAACGCCATCACTCCTCTGTGGGCATCATCATCATAATAACCAACTAATCAGTGGTGCATTTATTACGCTGTCGTACATAAATATGCATATATAATGCCATCAAGCCTCTGTGGGCATCATACCATAGTAGTATCATATGTGTATAAGTATATATGAATGATAAAAGAACATTTCGAGCCTATCAGAGTAACGTAAGGTCGTTGCATCTCCGATTATATTATGAACTTCATCACCATCATTATGTACCTCAATGGGACTTAAGATTTATACATATAGACTTCCTTGATTAGTATGGCTGACAAGGCCGTCATGAACATCTGCACAACAAGACATAGGCTGACAAGGCCATACAATATCTATATACATGACAACTATCTACAAGTCTCTAAAGAAGTACATGAACATCATAAGGTCGGGATAGGGCCCCGCCATACCCATATGTACACAAAATTGTACCAAATTAAGACCGCAACTCCGGGACAAGTGCAGTGCTCCGATGCCAACACTGAGTGGGGAAACCTACTGATGCGAACCGTCACCCTGTCTATCAAAACCTGTTGGCATGAAACATTGTGTCCCCATGCAAAGGGACGTCAGTACGAATAAAGTACCTAGTATGTAAGACAGAAAACAACATAAGTGAGACATGAAAGTAACATGAGATACGAAGATCAACTTGAACATCTGAAATGCCTCTGAGGGCCATGATATGCATAAGTACCGTATATATTCCTATATGACGCCATTGTTTAAATAACGCCATCACTCCTCTGTGGGCATCATCATCATAATAACCAACTAATCAGTGGTGCATTTATTACGCTGTCGTACATAAATATGCATATATAATGCCATCAAGCCTCTGTGGGCATCATACCATAGTAGTATCATATGTGTATAAGTATATATGAATGATAAAAGAACATTTCGAGCCTATCAGAGTAACGTAAGGTCGTTGCATCTCCGATTATATTATGAACTTCATCACCATCATTATGTACCTCAATGGGACTTAAGATTTATACATATAGACTTCCTTGATTAGTATGGCTGACAAGGCCGTCATGAACATCTGCACAACAAGACATAGGCTGACAAGGCCATACAATATCTATATACATGACAACTATCTACAAGTCTCTAAAGAAGTACATGAACATCATAAGGTCGGGATAGGGCCCCGCCATACCCATATGTACACAAAATTGTACCAAATTAAGACCGCAACTCCGGGACAAGTGCAGTGCTCCGATGCCAACACTGAGTGGGGAAACCTACTGATGCGAACCGTCACCCTGTCTATCAAAACCTGTTGGCATGAAACATTGTGTCCCCATGCAAAGGGACGTCAGTACGAATAAAGTACCTAGTATGTAAGACAGAAAACAACATAAGTGAGACATGAAAGTAACATGAGATACGAAGATCAACTTGAACATCTGAAATGCCTCTGAGGGCCATGATATGCATAAGTACCGTATATATTCCTATATGACGCCATTGTTTAAATAACGCCATCACTCCTCTGTGGGCATCATCATCATAATAACCAACTAATCAGTGGTGCATTTATTACGCTGTCGTACATAAATATGCATATATAATGCCATCAAGCCTCTGTGGGCATCATACCATAGTAGTATCATATGTGTATAAGTATATATGAATGATAAAAGAACATTTCGAGCCTATCAGAGTAACGTAAGGTCGTTGCATCTCCGATTATATTATGAACTTCATCACCATCATTATGTACCTCAATGGGACTTAAGATTTATACATATAGACTTCCTTGATTAGTATGGCTGACAAGGCCGTCATGAACATCTGCACAACAAGACATAGGCTGACAAGGCCATACAATATCTATATACATGACAACTATCTACAAGTCTCTAAAGAAGTACATAAACATCATAAGGTCGGGATAGGGCCCCGCCATACCCATATGTACACAAAATTGTACCAAATTAAGACCGCAACTCCGGGACAAGTGCAGTGCTCCGATGCCAACACTGAGTGGGGAAACCTACTGATGCGAACCGTCACCCTGTCTATCAAAACCTGTTGGCATGAAACATTGTGTCCCCATGCAAAGGGACGTCAGTACGAATAAAGTACCTAGTATGTAAGACAGAAAACAACATAAGTGAGACATGAAAGTAACATGAGATACGAAGATCAACTTGAACATCTGAAATGCCTCTGAGGGCCATGATATGCATAAGTACCGTATATATTCCTATATGACGCCATTGTTTAAATAACGCCATCACTCCTCTGTGGGCATCATCATCATAATAACCAACTAATCAGTGGTGCATTTATTACGCTGTCGTACATAAATATGCATATATAATGCCATCAAGCCTCTGTGGGCATCATACCATAGTAGTATCATATGTGTATAAGTATATATGAATGATAAAAGAACATTTCGAGCCTATCAGAGTAACGTAAGGTCGTTGCATCTCCGATTATATTATGAACTTCATCACCATCATTATGTACCTCAATGGGACTTAAGATTTATACATATAGACTTCCTTGATTAGTATGGCTGACAAGGCCGTCATGAACATCTGCACAACAAGACATAGGCTGACAAGGCCATACAATATCTATATACATGACAACTATCTACAAGTCTCTAAAGAAGTACATGAACATCATAAGGTCGGGATAGGGCCCCGCCATACCCATATGTACACAAAATTGTACCAAATTAAGACCGCAACTCCGGGACAAGTGCAGTGCTCCGATGCCAACACTGAGTGGGGAAACCTACTGATGCGAACCGTCACCCTGTCTATCAAAACCTGTTGGCATGAAACATTGTGTCCCCATGCAAAGGGACGTCAGTACGAATAAAGTACCTAGTATGTAAGACAGAAAACAACATAAGTGAGACATGAAAGTAACATGAGATACGAAGATCAACTTGAACATCTGAAATGCCTCTGAGGGCCATGATATGCATAAGTACCGTATATATTCCTATATGACGCCATTGTTTAAATAACGCCATCACTCCTCTGTGGGCATCATCATCATAATAACCAACTAATCAGTGGTGCATTTATTACGCTGTCGTACATAAATATGCATATATAATGCCATCAAGCCTCTGTGGGCATCATACCATAGTAGTATCATATGTGTATAAGTATATATGAATGATAAAAGAACATTTCGAGCCTATCAGAGTAACGTAAGGTCGTTGCATCTCCGATTATATTATGAACTTCATCACCATCATTATGTACCTCAATGGGACTTAAGATTTATACATATAGACTTCCTTGATTAGTATGGCTGACAAGGCCGTCATGAACATCTGCACAACAAGACATAGGCTGACAAGGCCATACAATATCTATATACATGACAACTATCTACAAGTCTCTAAAGAAGTACATAAACATCATAAGGTCGGGATAGGGCCCCGCCATACCCATATGTACACAAAATTGTACCAAATTAAGACCGCAACTCCGGGACAAGTGCAGTGCTCCGATGCCAACACTGAGTGGGGAAACCTACTGATGCGAACCGTCACCCTGTCTATCAAAACCTGTTGGCATGAAACATTGTGTCCCCATGCAAAGGGACGTCAGTACGAATAAAGTACCTAGTATGTAAGACAGAAAACAACATAAGTGAGACATGAAAGTAACATGAGATACGAAGATCAACTTGAACATCTGAAATGCCTCTGAGGGCCATGATATGCATAAGTACCGTATATATTCCTATATGACGCCATTGTTTAAATAACGCCATCACTCCTCTATGGGCATCATCATCATAATAACCAACTAATCAGTGGTGCATTTATTACGCTGTCGTACATAAATATGCATATATAATGCCATCAAGCCTCTGTGGGCATCATACCATAGTAGTATCATATGTGTATAAGTATATATGAATGATAAAAGAACATTTCGAGCCTATCAGAGTAACGTAAGGTCGTTGCATCTCCGATTATATTATAACTTCATCACCATCATTATGTACCTCAATGGGACTTAAGATTTATACATATAGACTTCCTTGATTAGTATGG